>NW_013566966.1:0-250096 GCF_000721755.1 Aureobasidium subglaciale EXF-2481 | reverse complement strand
TAAGTGATACCTTCAGAGATGTGCCAAGCTATATGACAATGGAACGGCCATACTCCCCAGTTATCTAGCTCGATCTGGATGACAAGATAGCCATTGGGCTGGACGAGCTGAGTATCACGGCGTTGAGGATTCTCAGGATTGGTGATGGAGACACCATCCCAAGTTCCGATGCCCTCACTAAGGATTTGCATGTTGAAACCGTGTATATGCATAGGGTGAGAAGCTGGGAAGCCGACACTCTGCATGATAATGCGGACGGTCTTGTTAGTGCCCAGGTCAAAGACTCGGGATGTCTCGGGGAAGTCGAGGTTACCGAGTTTGGCCTCGAAGAGAGTGGGATCGTTATAGTTGGCGACGTAGGTCTCGTTGTTCATATACCATTTAAAGGCACCTGAGGAGTTGTAGGCGGCTGACATTGTGAAGTTGAGAACGACATCGGGCTCTGCAACCGGGATGGCATACTTGGGGACTGTAAGGTTCAAGGGCTGGTTGTTGCAGTTGATCGGGAAGTATAGTCGAGACACATCAATCTTGTCTGAAGTGGTAGGAGACTTGCTGGTATCGGCATTCTCGTAGTAGATGGCAGCGAGAGCCTCCACGCCATTACCGTCATTCAGACTACAGCCTGTCTGCCCTCGAGGAGGGCCAAGTCCAGAAGGTCCCTCGGTCATGCGCATCCATACAGCATCGGTGCTGTTACCAGTGGCTTCAACGATAATGTCGGTACGCTGACCAACAGCAAGAGTGACTAGGTCGGTGTAGTAAGGTTCAATAGGTACAAAGTCATTGGCTACAACCTTGAGCTGGTAACCATCGATTGAGAAGAAGATAACTGCCTCAGCAGCATGGTTGATCAGACGTAGAAGATGCTTCTTTCCGCTCTGGAAGCGGAATTGAGAGATACCTGCATTAGGTGTGCAAGTCAGATTAGTGTTCTTGCAGTCGTAGTTGTTCTTTCCATTGATGAGCATGTTATTAGAGTTTGGTGGGAAGATTGGTCCAACTTCCGAAGCGAAGAATACTTGCTCTACTAGAGTGTAGTAGTCTGCATGGAACCAGTCAGTCAACATGACCGGACCTAGATCCACATCGTATTCATCCGCTACTGGTCCGTGAACGATGATGGGGCCAGTCAAGCCGTTAAGATACTGAGCTGACCAGTGAGAGTGCCACCAACTGGTACCGTAGAGTTCAGCGCGGAATCGATAGGTGAATGTTTTTCCAGGTGCAATTGGGCATTGAGAGAGGCCGGGTGTGCCGTCGTACCACGGGGTACCCTTCTGGAGGAATCCGTGCCAGTGCATGGCAGTACCTTCGTTGAGATTGTTTGTGATTCTGACCTCGATCCAGTCGCCCTTATGTTGTTAGTTACTGGCGAATTATAATAAGGACATAGATGACTTACCCAGTTGGCCTCAATCAGAGGACCAGGGAACTGCCCATTAACTACTAGAAGCCCGAGTTCAACACCGTCAGGGGCCATAGTCCTGTTGGAAATCTCCCATTCGTAGTAGCGAGTCATACCAGTGTTTGGAACATTCTTCTCGTTGTAGGGATTAGTATCATTGGACTGTCGCAGACCCCATGGACATCCTTGAGGTAGCGGTCCATCTGTCCATGGTGCAAACCCGGGTTGATTGATCGTTCCCCATGTGCTGAGACCTGCGAGACGTGATCAGCCTTGAATGTATACAATTGAAGTCGCAAACACAAACCATTGGTTTTGTTTTGCGGTAGCGAAGCGCCAGGTGACCAAGGGTGAGAAGTAGCTTGCGGCCATGGAGAGCCGTGTGCTTGAGATTCATTCCAGTCCTTAGATGGCGCCCATGCTGAAGCAATAGCGGAACCCCAAAGCAGTGCGGCCGAAAGTCTGGCAATGGCCATCATGTCGAAAGTAAACAGTATAGAGGGTCAAACGAGTTGATTTATAAATAAGTAGTGCAACGTGTGCCGGGCTGGTGCTGACTACTGAAACGATGGACAAGTAGGAGAATGAGGAACTGGAAGGTTGCACTTGAACCACAGGTGAAAGTGAAGCAGGGAACCTGCTTCAACTATATAACCAAGTCCAGGGAAGAGGCAACCACCTACCGGCACCTGAGGGCACCTTACCGCCAGCAACGAGCTTTCGCCAACGATCCGCTCCTTCATGGCAGCCCCCACAGCAACAAGGCAATAACAAGAAGCTAAGGTTGGCAAATGACTTTCGAGCCGATCCTGCCAGGGCGGGTCTACAGAATGTGGCGGGTCCGTTTGCATAAGGCAAATGGGCGAGTGAGGGTAAATGTTGGGTGAAGTGGTGTTGGCGTAAATCGATACCGTATCCATGGCACACCTCCACTTGTCATGCATGCGCGAGTCTCTTAGCTGTTCATGCATGTTAAGATTTTAGCTTCGCGGCCTTGAGAGGTCGCCACAGTGTAACGAATGTGATAATGCGGCTTTGTCGGCACATCATACTGGTAGGTACCCCAAATAGATGTACAACTGGTCAAAGATCAATTATGAGGCTCGCTATTCTGCCGAGCATGGAAGGTGTTTGTGCGCTGTTGAGGCATAAGATCAAGGCTTCATCAGGTGCTGGCAGCGACTCCTTTGCTCATCAGTTGACCAGTCCTGTTTTACATTCTTGCATATCTGCAAGTTGCACAGCAATAAATCTCCGAAGTGACCAGGATGGGGTTCGTAGTGCAAGGATGGCCCTTGAGCCGAAGGTTGGACTGGGACGGGACGTTGCTCTGGTATAAGCGTCATAATGCCGGGTACTTCGAAAGCTTGGCATGATTGTTTACCTTCCAAGCCACAACAGCTCCAACCTGTCGAGCTTTTTCTTGAGGCTTTGGCGGAGCTTATTCTTGCTCTTTGCGCCTTCGTCCAAGCACAGTAGGACATCAGCTCGCGCTGACCTCACATCGTCCAGGAGTCTGCGGTCCTTCTCAGCAAGACTGACCGACCATTGACCTGTTGTTCACAAGGCAGTCCATGACGATGTTCTGCTTACACGTCCAAAGTTTACGCGACCCGTGCAGTAACATGCATGCAGCATGCGCTCAGCGGGGCAAGATTGAAGAACATCCCTTGCATGTTGCTATTGCTTACGCGATCCTTGTTCGAGGCAAGATTGCAAGATGCTTTTGCCCTGTTATCACTGCTCAAGCCCATGGTTCGAAGATGACTATCATACAGGCAATGGTTTCAGGCTTGGGTCTCGTGAGTATCACTTCTCGCCAAGTGCTGCGCATTGTTACGGACTCAGGGTAGCGATGTCCTGGGCTGTTCACGCTTGATCACCAGAGCCTTGATGAGCGTGGAGTAGACCAAAACATGGCCTCAACGCGCTTCGTTCTCGATGCCTGCATATTCCTCTCAAGAGATGAATGATGATCACTGCTAGATGATCAAAGGACCTGCATCGGAGAATTTTTTTACTGTCAGATCGCTCGTACAGCATTCTGTCTCCCGACTGCTAGTGTTGCGTGTCAGTCAAGCACGTTCGGCAACCTGCCGGATTGACGCCCCTCCTCGTGCTACAACAAGTATAAAAGCTCGTCGGTATCTGTCAGATATATGTATGCCTACCGTCTCTGCAGATTTTGTTGTCGTTACTGTCAAGATCTCGACTCGAAGACGTTATGTTGACTTTTGCGACCTCTGAGTGCGCAGACGCCGCGATTCTTTACTCACCAAGCGGATGTTACACACCAACACTCCTATGCTCACAGCCGTTCTCGACCGCACAAGCCACTGCTCACTGCTTTTGTTTGATCGAGATAGAAACATGAATCGCGAGGAGCAAAAGCACTCGTGACGAAATCGCAATCAAAATTTCTGGAGGGTTGTGAGGGGAGCCGAAGCGGACTTTTATATATCACGCTCCCTCGGCCCAAGAGCCTACCACCCGCACCCAAGATCGCAAAGGCCCACACTTACAAAAGCAATTTATATCTTTCCAGTCTTCATCTCTTGGACTTTCTTGCAATGGCATCAAGGGATCTTGGATGGTGTTGTCGGCACGTCATCCGGAGTTGCCGTGGGGAATGTCTTACTTTGAGATGTTGACAGGAGGCTTAGCCACGTACGCATTCCGAGGGAAGTTGACCTTTGCTTCTTCTACCTCCCCGTGTGCGGAATCCTCTTTGCCTTTCCTCCTTAACGACCAGCGGGGCAACGACGAGCTGTATAAAGACACAGTCATATCTCATGTCGGTAAACCTAGTCGATGATGTCGTTGCAACTCAAGAAAGTATTGTGCTTTGAGGCAGCTCTAAGCGTGACAGTATTTTGCACACGGGGAGGCATCGTGATTCGGTAACTCGGCACTTGAGTCATCTTTGACGCTTTGAGTTCGTACAATTTAGGACCAATACGGTTGCCTCGTGCAGGCATCGATCTGCTGTCCCGTCTAGTTTGTGCCAGTGGTGAAAGTTCTGAATCTAGACCTAGATTTGGCTTCATGCATCTTGATTGTGTAGCGTTCTCAAGTCGCCTACACCTCTGTCGTATCCCGAGCAATGCTGTTCTCGCCTGTGGCTCGTAAGTTCCCGTTGAAGATCCAAAACAGAAGTGGCAAGAGGTCATTCATGGTGTCAACTTACACCAACTTTGAGGTTCAAGACGTATGTTGTGTGCTAAGAGCGTGGCGGCGCCGCTTGAAGTTACCGTTGTCGTCCATGCGTTGCTCGAGTGATAGTCTATACCTGAACGACGTCAGAGGCCCTTCAGCTGAGTGAGAGTCACCTCACGGTTCGTCGAAGAATGCTTCATCGCTCGATCAAATGGATACATGTTCAATGTGGCTTCGTCCTCGCCGCGGATGACTGGTCCACCTTCTAGACTTGGTGTCTCTAACAGTCCCTCACAGATCTGGATAACCCAATGCCGGACCACGGAACTTTGTCAAAGCTCCATACGTGCTGTACCCTCTCAAGATCTCGGGGCGTGAACGCTTCCCAGTAACACAGCCATAACAGCAGATGTGGCAAGTATCGTTCATGATTTCACAATCTAGTCAAAACAAAAGGAAAAAAAAATCCATCCACAATTCAGCACACCTCAAAAGTCTCCTCCCTAACAATTCCCTTCAAGCTCTCCTGACTCTGTCCAGCACAATGGCCCCTCTTCCTCTTTTCTTCCTGCCGAATCCTTCTCAACGATTCTCTCCTCTGCACTTCCTTGACATCTGCAAAGATCCTCGCTTTATGGGTGTAGACTTCTCGGTCTCCGCGGATTTTGTCGCCGAAGAAAGACATGGGTGTTGAAATTCTTCTTCGGGTTTTGCGAGTGCGGGCTTCCGAGCAAGAGGAAGAAGTAGTGGAAGCGCTGGGTATAGTGATGATGAAGGCGGGTGTGCAGGAGGAGAGGAAAGAATACGTGGCTAGGATTTGTTGTATAATGGCCACGGGGACAAAGTTGATGTTTGAGATCCTGTGGGAGAGGAAGTGGAGGTAGGTGATTAGATATGCGATACTGAGTGCGATGTTTCTGGTTTCGACGAATCAGTACTCTGCAAATCGGTCAGAAGGCTTGAAGAAGCAATAAAGGACTTACGGTATTCTCAAGATAAAAGCTAGGAGCATATTCCTCTTCTGAGTAGCTTCTACTTGCATATGTTTCGAAGTACAAGCAGCTAAGCCCAACCCTCCTATTTCTGTTGCAATACTCAATGCCATAGCTACAGAAACTCTGGTATCAGTGTGTTGATGTAGGTTCCCTGGGCTCGATGACAGCATATAACCAGGTGAGCAAGCAATACTCGTCGTCAAGACCGCGACAATGCCCCAGATGACCACGAGTACCACTCCAGTATTCAAAGTATAATTACGCCAGCTTCCAGGAGGTAAAAATCGTCGAAGAAGCAGGAGAGCCGATATCTTAGACGTCCCTAGGACAAGGAAGAGCATTATTCTACTAGCAAAGACCAGCTATACGTCCTGTTAGTCGCGTATGTCCCATATCAGACACTCATTCATTCTTTCACCTTTGCAGCTTTCGTAATCTCAGTCTCGGAATCTGGTGCCAAAGTAACTCCAAATCCTGACTCAAGCCCTACCATCAAGAGGGCTGAATGTGTAACGATGAAAACCTGATATGGTCAGCTGATGACATGATTACAACTCAGTGTATGATGACTTACGAAAGAAAAAAGAACGGCGAGATCATCAAGACTATAGCGACGATATCTCGCTATAATACGCCAGAGTAAGAAGCAAGGACACATAATTGTGCAGATGATGAGGGTTATCCAAAACCAGGCTCGGTGATTTGTGCTCGTCACCGAAGGGAGCTGTGATGTAGATCCTGTCATTACGATCAATCGAGGAGTGTGACAATGTAGTTCTGAAGCGTCTCTCCAGTAGTGCTTATTAACATGTAGTGGTCCAGAGATCGACTGTAGTGGAAGATGAATAAACGAAAGTAGAGAAGAGGAATTTGAAGATTGATTGTGACGAGAGCAGATGAGAGAAGAGATCAGTAAAAAGAGGGTAGAAGAAGCGCAGCAAAAGATTCGAAGCGACTGTATTGAAAAGGCAGATAGAGTTCCCGCCAGGAGATCTCTAGAGCAGTCCTATCTGCACTGAGGCTGGGATGCCTCACCTTACTTAAAGAAGGCAGCGAGGCTAGCAAAGGAAGGCTAAAGAGGCACGAACCGCACAGATCTACATGCCATAAAGCAGGATAGTAGTAAGCTTTGACAAGTTCACTTGAGCCTCAGACAAAAACACGCCATGGAGCGGGTAATCTACCTGAATCATTGCTTGCCGAGTGTTTCCTTCAAAGAGCGAGGTTTGATGAAACTGTCAGGGCGTTCCAAGGCTGGAAGATTTCAGCCTTGGACCCTTTGTTGGTTCGTCTTGTCAAGGTTAGAAGATTATTGCTCGGAGACTGGCGGGCTATTCCTTGGAAGTTGGAGAATGGGTGTTGGCTGAGAGCGAGCGGTTGGCTCGATCGAGATTATGCGCCTGTATGACAGCCTAGTATAGTGGTCAGCTCTCTATATGAGTTTCATGGCTCAGGATGCCATGGCAATTCGAAAGATCGGGTCTGTCGTTCAGCCCATGGGTCAGTATGGACGAGTTGACAAAGTGGATAGCACTCCAGACCCAGTCCTATCCATCTTCTTATCCGTATAATCCCAAATAAGACACATACCCACTTCTACACCAATCCTTTGAGGCTCAGAAACCATTTCGGTAGATCGATGTTTGGATAAAGTAATTTCCCATTGTCCTGGTTCAGAAAGACGTGTGGTTGCGCAAAGGCCGTTTGTCTCTCCACTTGCTGAAACAGCCGCGCGCCTTCCACCCCGGATTTTGATGTCTCGAGTCGATTCTCGTTAAAATGAACCGTCAACCAAACCATCTCTCGAAAGTATGATTGTACAGTCTAGATGGTGGCAAGCTTATACAGCACGAGATCACGATGAGATGGTACATATCGTCGATGGGTTTTTCGCATTGCGCTGCTAGTATGGGCGAAAAGGCCGGTCCCTGCCATCACAGACTCCCCCAAAAATGCATGTCAAGAATCTCTCGAAAAAAAAACGCCCAAAGTCCTGCAGTGAACATGAACAACAAGGACTGAGACTTGTCACGCCTGGCGGACACTCCTTTCCTTTTTTTCCCAAACGCCCAGTAAACTCCGCGCCAAATCAGCAGTTGTCCTCCTTCGACTTGAAAACAAGAAAAAGTCCGAAACATTGTTGGGCCAAGTCATAATATCGTGACTGTCCCGAGAAAAGGTGGTATTGTAAAGAAGCGAGTAGTAAAACAATGGAGCGCGGCTCATTCGATCAGAGGTTTCCTGTGACCCCCGACTATAGTCATGCCTAGACTCTTGAGGCCGTTGGCATCGGAGGCTCTGATTATGGTGGAAGCGGGTAGCATTGGGTTATCGGGAGAGATGTGGTAGGCGTCTTTCGCGGCTTGCTCGATGGCTTCCATTTCTTCTTTGCAGCCTGCATGGTCCCATGGGCAGACTACAATGGGCTGGCGGATCATAATGTCCTTTGCGCCGGACATGACAGCCTGGAAGGAGTTAGCAAACGACTTGTAGATATGTTCACAATACAACATACCTTCACTACTAGATAGTACTCGATCTTGTACAGAGTACCGGTAGTTGTGAAGCCGCTCACGGCGTATAGAGGAAATTCACGTTTTTGTCGAGGCATAATGCCTTCTTGGTTTCGCAAGTCTCTTGCTGGGAAGACCAGGCCTAGATTTGTAAAGTAGCCAGCTTCGGGCATCTTAATCCCGACGCGGTGTGTGGAAGAGGCCAGGGTTTTTGCTTTCCGTTGCGGTTCGTCGCCTTGATGGTTGTATATGACCTCCTCCTCGATGCTCATGGTAATAGCTTTGACCGTGGCCTTCATAGCTTTTCTGAGCATGTCCGGATTGGGAGTGAGTTTGATGTAGACGCTGACGGGATCAAGCGGACCGTAGGACCAGCGGGGTAATGATATGGCGAGTGTGACGAGGTGATCCACAACACGCTCAGCGCTTTCTGGGCGGTTGTACATGCCGAAGGTGGAGAGGGTGTCGTATCTCGCGATCGGTACAGGGAAGGGGTATTTCTTCTGGTCGCTTGCGCCGTGGTGCACCGTGACAACAATCTCATAGTATGTTTCTGCGGCACGGCGATCCAGTTGTAAGCTCGCTGGCGGCACACGTCGCGCCATCTCTTCACCACCTCGTCCGTACGGGATAAAGATGACGAATGGGAGATCCATGGAGAGAATGGCTTCGCTTTCTCGACCTAGAGGGGCGCGATATAGTAACATCTCTTTTCCGACTATGTCTGTGATTTCGCGCCGATTTGACGTCACCAGGTGGCCCTTGATGGTGTCGGCCGAGGGGTGGATGCTCTCGCGCCGCTGTAGACAAACAGTCACCAGCGATACATGGACAGGAGCCGAGACGCCCAAGAGTGGACGAATCTCGACCTTGCCCTCTATACGTGGTGAAGTGGCCGAGATTCCAGGGTAACCGACGAGGAAGTTGCTGTTCGGCGGACCAGAGACGCGCACAAAGGCGGAGGTCATGATGGGCGCAGCGTCGTCGTCAATGTAGGCGTCGTCGCCCGCATGTCATGGGCTGGGTCGGTGAAGGCAAGAGTGTTATCGAGGGCGAGCGAGGTGAGCTTGGATTGGAGTGATCGGCCAGGTCTCAGATGTGCAGCCTGTCAGCGCCAATTGTGTGTCTAGACGTCAGTCAACACACACGATGTCCGGCTCAGGGCGGGGGACTGCGGCGGACAAGGGGAATTCCAAGCAGTCAAAAGTCACGAACAGCAATGAAAAGGGCGGTTAAGAATATCGGATCTGATAATTCGGACAATGATCATGTCGCTGAAACTCGCAAAAGTGCACCGGACCTTCCTTGGTTTGATGACTTGGTTGGCTATTGGGCAATCACAGAGCGGTGATGAGCAACGAAGCAACAGCACGAGCCAGCCAATCTGAACCTTCCCGCAATCATCGTCATCGCATACCAGTCGCGCCTTCCTTGCGCACTCGACAAACAACTTTCAGACTAGCGACAATGGCAGTCACACTCCACACCACCCAGGGCGACCTGAAACTCGAACTCTTCTGCAGCGCCTGTCCTAAGACGACTTACAACTTCCTCGCCCTTTGCGCGTCCGACGCCTACAATGACTCGCCTTTCCACCGTCTCATTCCCTCTTTCATGATCCAAGCCGGCTCTCCTGCCGCCACCACAACAAAGGACAGTCCCAGTGTCTATGGTCAACCCTTTGAAGATGAGATCAAGTCGCAACTCAAACACAACCAGCGCGGCATCCTGAGCATGGCCAACAAAGGCCCAAACACAAACGGCAGCCAATTCTTCGTGACTTTCGACAAGGCCCCGCATCTTGATGGAAAGAATACTGTCTTTGGTCGCGTCATCGAAGGATGGGAAACTCTCGATAAAATGGAGTCAATCCAGGTCGACAAGAAAAACAGACCAAAGGATCCTATTCGCATCCAATCCGTCCACGTTCATGCCAACCCTCTGGCCGATGAGCAGAGATGAGACAAAGAAGACCTTCTATCTTTGTCAAAACACCGTCCGCCAATATGTATTATTACAGCATTGCGCGACGCCAACCGCTGGCTGAAGCTTTCACTGCATGCGCCAGGACTGGCCATGCACCATCTTCACTGCAGCCTGCCGTATGCTCGACAGCATGCTCATGACCTACAATTGGTCTTCTGACATGAATATCGACGAGTCCCACAAGACATATAAGACATATGTTCCAGGCTTTGGCATAAGGCTTCGTCTGAGGCCTTGATGTTTGATGCGCAACACGCGTCGACACATACATAGGATATGCCTGCTACGAGATCTGCATCTCAATTACACACAAGCACACACACTGTGGTAACTCGCTCCAGTCGTCTTTTTGGCGCACTCAAAAAATGTACCTCTTTCCCTCGCCTTCCCTTTTGCTCTCACCATTCCTTCTCTCCCATCTTCTTCGTTGCGAGGTCTTTGGACGCATTCTATTGCTCAGCGGATTTCTCATTGGGCATTCGACCACCTCGCCCTGATACATCTCATTACCATATCTACGATACAGTTCACCTGTCGCCAGAAAGCTCGTTGTGTCTAATGCGCGACCTGTGGTCAGTGCACCGTCTCTTCTGGTCAGCGTTTCATATTGCTACTTGCCGACAGCCACCGCATCAAAAACGGTGAGATGGCCGAGCGGTCTAAGGCGCCAGCTTAAGGTTAATCCAATACGCTGGTCCGAAAGGGCGTGGGTTCAAATCCCACTCTCATCAATATCCTTTTGCCAGCGACCATGTCGTTTTGCTAGTATACAATCTGCGAACAGAGCATGGTTGTGAAGCTCTGAATCTGGTTTTCTATTTTTTCGAAAATTCTTGGAGCCTGTGATGTGCGAAGCCCTGATGTTGCATAAGGGGCTGGCTTGGCGGAATATTGTACATTCATGCATAAATTGTGTGATTAATAAGACTAGTGCTCTGTCTTTCTCTACATACGATAGATTAGCCTTCTAAGCTCTTGTGACATTTCCAAATCCTAATACTGCTATAATATTTGCTTTTATAATAATATGATAATAGCTCAACACAAATGGGCTTAGGTTTGCGTGTCTATAGCTTGGCTTTCTATGTGAAGCTGCTACAAACCCGAAAACTTTCTATCCTAACTTATCACCACTATTTACGCTGATCAATTACTGCTTGATGTATAGTACAGGATACAAAGACTTTTACTACACGGGTCAGAGTAAGAGTATAGAGTTTCTAGCTGTGATGACATCGTCGTCGATACCTTGTATAGCTTGTACGCAGTATCACCCTGGCTATATGGTACGTGCATCCCACGTCATCGTGTACAAAAAAACCCCCTACCTGAAATTATCGAACATTGTCATCAAAACATTTGATAATCAAACATACCATCCATCCATTAGTGATGCAAAAAACCTTGGGAGAGTCAAGTATACTTAATTAAAAAAATTAAAAGCAAAGAACCAAGTTTCTAAAAAAGAGTAAAAAAAAACAGCAGAAGAAAAGAATCCCTTTTTTTTTGTAAACCAAAACGAATTAAAAAAAAATGGGTTCTTTACCACCTCATATCAAAAATAGCCCAACATGTATAAAAAAAAGCTGCATCACTGACATGAAACCAATCCCTCGACTTGACAAAAGAATACAGGGATCATCACCACTCGTTGCAGTTTGCACAATCAGAGAAGATTGTAACGATTTGGTCGTTGTCTGAGAACCTTGACTCGCCGTTGTTGTCTCAGATTGAGGGTTTTGCACAGAGTCTGTTGATGATAGATTGATACCTGGGATTGTGATTGACGATGAGATGGCATCTGGAGTTGTTGCTGTTGTGGTAGTGGTATCTTTGAAAGTTGGATTTGGTGGTGTGGTTCTTGAGCTTGTGGCTGTGGGGTGAGAGGACAAATTGTCGGGATCATGTTCTGATGTAGAGGGAGCAGAGGTGTTTTCTAGAGACTCTGCTGTGGGTAGGCTGGATTCAGTAGATGGTGTTCCTGGCCCGGCGACTTCAGTGCGGTCCGAATCTCGCGAGGTTGCCACATTGGAGGGCTTAAAGGTCGTTCTTGACCCAGTTGTTGCATCAGACGTTGGCACCATCATTGTAGGAACAGTCTGAGCCGGTAAAGCCTGCGAATCGACAGACTTGGAAGTTTTCGCAGCGGTCTGCCAGGCTAGAGTGGGCGAGACGATGGTCGTAGCCTGTACTAAAGCATAAGGTGGATCCCTGTTCGAACACTACAGTCAGCCTGGAGCGCAGAGGACCCGAACAAACTCCACTCACCAGACGCCATCTACTTGGATATAACAATCTGTGCTGTAGACCTCATTTGCCCATTCCGTCATCGACGAGGGAGGAAGGATATAAGGTCGATAGTCCGGTCCAATGGTGAGTGCAGTATCATACGCCGTAGGATCTGCGAAAAAATCAGTATATACATCCCCAGCCAAGCAAAACAGTATCTCGTACAATACTCATGCCAGACAAAAGCCGATTCACCCGAAAAGTATGCCTCAGCAGGTACTTCCTGATAACAGCCATCTCCAGGATAATCTTGTATCCATGTAGTTGTATTATCCCGCGATCGGCATTTGTAATTCAAATCCTGGAACCGGAAAGGATAGTAGCTGAACAAAGCCCTTGCGCCACGGATGGAAACAAGATCTGTAGCATGCAGAGCTACAACCGTGCTCGCGACAGTGACTCCGCAGCCATCTGCACGCGAGACACCCATCAAAGAGACACCTACACTCGGCGATGTTATAGTAACGCCATCAGCAACGAATGTGTTGGGTCCATCCCCAGTCCTTGGAAGTCCTTGTGTTTGCGCAGTGCTGTTGCAGAGATCTCCATTTCCATCTAGTGTTCGTACAGGCCAGTAGAGTAGTCGTGCTGTACTCGCGACGATGTTACAGTAGGAGCATGCATATCCTTTAGGCCCTGTAGGGAAAGACTTTGACGACGTTGATGTGCTCGAAAAACTGCAGATCGGCGTGCCTTGAGATTGGACGAGGGTGTTGTTCAAGTCATACAAAGCCTGACAATCAGGCTGCTGTATCGTACATGGAGCTGTTGAGACACTGTATGGAGGTACATTGTAAGAGTACTCGGTAACGTTGTATCTTGTCGTCGAAGACACGCCAGGTGTGCCTAGAACTGTCGTCTTATGCGTCGATTGCGCGGACCCGACAACGCGAGGATAGCCATCACATAGCGTGGTCACAGATGTCGCATAATAAATCGGCACCACTTCAGTAGACCATCCAGGTTGTGTTTGTGTTTCCTCAGAGACAGAGGTAGAGTTGTGATAGATAGACCAGCTCGAACTCGAGCTGAGCCAGTCCGATATCGAGGACGCGCAAGCAAGAGCAGAAGACAGATTTACACGCGAAGACGCGTTCCAAGTCGTCGCACTCGTGTTCGTCGCTTTTCCAGATGCAAGCCCAATGTGCGCAAAGGCAGGGCCGAGCAGAGTCCAAACCACCAACGATGATGTCATGTCATCGAATATCCAAGTACCTCAGTCGACTTGGCGTGCATACACATAAAATGACTTTGAGTAAAAGTGACAGGTCTTGAGATATATGCTTGACGATGCTTAACATGCATCTCGGAGAAATCGGCAGGGAGAAGCATGTAGATCTGTCCAACGGTAACGATTGCGTCGAGCTTCGAAGTATTGCCGATGGATACGAGCTTGCAGGATCTGGTGAGTACGATAACCCCCTAGAGCTACGCTGGAGCCGCAACCCAATTTCTTCATCCTCATTCCCATGAGAGAGAACAGTGTCAATCACGCACAACACCTTCATGACCACGCCAAAGGATCAATGGAGGTACTGACGTGCACAAGTGGATTAACACCTTGACCCGGAAATCAGGAACTCCATTGATCACGGTCATCAGCTGGCTGGAAGCATGAAAAGACACGATCCTTCTTGGGCAATCATAGCATAGTCCTGACCTGATTGTGTTGTAAAATGATTTAATTGTTGACCCAGGTAGCTAGCTGCCTCCAAAACGCCTGTGCTAATTTACAAAGCCCGCCCGATATAGTCTGCCAGCAGATATGTCTTCGCGAGCCAAATCTGCATCTCCCATCCTTCTAGCTCACATCAATCTATCGCCTCTGGAGAGTATTCCTCCTTCAAGCATGACCATTCTCTCCGTTAGCGGCGGAACCATTAGCCATGGCAGAGGGAATGATCTGCGGGACCTCAATGACCGGGCCGTCACCATTCACAGCTTTGCTCGCTGACTGAGCTGCCTGCAGCTCCTTTCTGATAGCCAGGACTGAGTCAACAATGACAGCATCAATCCCCTCTTTGGACTGTCTTGCCACCATGGTGGGATTGTTGTTGAGCGTGCCGTAAGAAACACAAACCAGACCACTCTCCTTAACCACACGAATCAGGCGAGGGCAAGTAACGAGTGGCTCGGCAGCAGAGACGACGCCTAGAAGGTTCCAGCGTGAAGCGAAACGGATGGCCTCTTGGAGAGACGAAGCGCGGATATCGCCGACGGGTGACGTGCCAGCATCAGAGAGGAAGAGAATAGGAATTGAAGGTTGCTTGAACGACAACAAGAGACAAATGTCTGGGTTGAAGGAAGAGAAGAGCATGCTGCGACCAGTGCCGAGGTCGTATACCTTGGTGAGCACGGTGTCGACGAACGAGTTGAGTTCGACTGCGTAGGTGTCCATGTCATGTTCCTCGGATTCGAAGAGCATGGGGTATTCTGACATCTTTTGTTAGCAGTAGTCGAGAAGAAACGGCACATCAGCAGAACTTACTCATCTCAATATTGAAGCCGATGGATGATGGCAGTG
This sequence comes from Aureobasidium subglaciale EXF-2481, assembly GCF_000721755.1. Taxonomy (NCBI): domain Eukaryota; kingdom Fungi; phylum Ascomycota; class Dothideomycetes; order Dothideales; family Saccotheciaceae; genus Aureobasidium; species Aureobasidium subglaciale. The sequence continues at coordinate 235,225 of NW_013566966.1, read as the reverse complement.
TCTTGAACATCTCTTCCAATGTGGTGAAGGGTGCCTGGATGAAGTTTCCCCGACTGTTACCCTTGAAGCCCTTCTCCTTGAAGTCACGGGTATGCTTCATCCGCTCGGACATATCAGGAGCGCGTTCGTCTTGGGAGCCTCCGAGCGAGTATGAACGTTGCTTGCGCGACTGTTCAGTCACACCATCCAGATGACTTCTTCTTGGCGAAGGAGGACGAGAAGTCCTGGGAGTCTGACCTTCACTCGCGTGCATGAATTGCTCCAGGGTCAAAGTGTGTACTGGGGCATCGATACCAGTCTCACTGACCAAAAAGTCATGATAGATGACCGGAACATGATCTTTCGTGAGCTGAACATCGAACTCGACATAAGATGCACCCAAGTTGGCTGCTGCGATGAACGACTGAAGAGTGTTCTCTCCCAACTGCAGAGACTTCATTGACGCCATGTTCTTGCCCAAGCCACGGTGACCAATGACTTGTGTTTGTGTGCTCTTCCAGTATGTTTGGTCTTCGGCAATGTGCATGTTCGGGTGTTGGAATGGCGTAATAATCAAGAAGTTGAAGTTGACCGATCCGATGACGTCCAATGTCTCTGCAGCAACGATGGGCACGCTGAGATCACCTTGGAGAAGCATGCGCTTCGAGCCGATACTGGGCTTAATACTAGAAAGCAAAGCCACACCGCGGCCGACAATCTTATCCTTGGAGCCAGAGTAAGTAGGAACGATGTCAAACAATAGTCTGACCTTGGTTGGATCGCGAGTCTTGAATGTGATAGGTGAAGTGCTGATGTTCTCCTGAACGGGCAAGTCGACGATTGTCGGCTCTCCATTGGCACCAGATGCGGCAACGACAAGCGACAGAGCAGTATCGAGCTGAGTGGCATGCGCGTCCGCAAGGGGAATGTTGTCGAGCACGACTGCAGGGACATTCTTGCGATAGTCCATGGATCCCAAGCTGACGAGTACCATGGACTCTTCTGTGAGATATCTGTGGCCGAATGTTTTGACGGCCTCGGGAATGCGAGGAGCATCACGACCCTGAGGAACGTTGGAACGTCGGTCTTCGATGGAAGAGTTGTTCTTCGGCGACGTGCCCAACGCACTGCCAGGTGTGAGGTGAGGCGGAGGTGCATCGAGGTTTTCTGGTGTCGGACTGAGGTCAGTCAGCTTGTTTGAGACATCGAGATGACCTCTGAGCGCGGCATGCTCAATAGGCAGCCAACCCGAAAGATCGGCCTTGCGCGTCTCTGCACCAGCATCAATGAGCAGCTCGACAATTGGTAGATGGCCGTCGACGCAGGCTATGAAAAGAGGCGTCCAACCATATGTGTTCTCGGTGATCTCGAGGTCGGCCTTTTGAGTCTCCGATCCCTCGAGTAGAGACTTCGTGCACTCCACGAAGCCGAAGCGTGCAGCAATATGCAAAGCCGTTTCGCCCTGCTCATCTTGGTGATTGATGTTGATACCAGCGTCGACCAACAGCTTGACAATCATGAAAAAGTTGTTCTTCGTCGCCAAAGCCAAGGCAGCGCCTGATTTCTCCACGTTACGTCTGACAGCATGACTATCTTCAGACTCGCCGTGCCAATCTTCAGCCAATAGTAAGGCTTTTGTGGTCCTGTAGTGACCACCGATGACACTGAGATGTAGAGGAGCGTATCCCTCAGCGTCTTGCCAGATATCTGAATCGATACCCCTGCTAACATCAAACTGGCCCCAAGCTTGCATGAACTTGATGATAGTTTGGGCTGCAGCCACAAGACCGTATTGGGCAGCATAATGAATGGGTAGACGACCATATGTGTCTCTTTCCTTTAGTACCGCTCTTTGCCCTGCGGTCAGATTTGAGAGAACGAACGCTAAGAGCTTGATGGCAGGATCTTCTTCGCCGAGCGAGTGGTTGAGAGACTTCTCCTGGACCTTGAATGAGCTGGGTACGCGCACCGGAAGCTCTGCTGCATTGATGAAAGAGTTAGCTTCTGCACCAATAGGTACTGCAGCGGGTCCGTTCTCTTCGAGGGCTCTGGCACGACCGGTAGCAATTACCAAGCGGTGAACGATGTTCCGCTTGTTCATATCGTCGTCTTCAGTGAGGGAAGAGATTTGAGACAGCAAGTATGTGATGCACTCGTGTGACTTGGCCGAGATAGCTCGTTGTAGAAGGTTGAGCATCAACTTTTGGACGACATAAGGAGGCAGGTCCTTCAATGAATCCGAGGTAAGCTCCTTCAGCTTCGTAAGATCGTTCTGGCGGACGGTCTGCTCCAAGGTGTCCAGCACAGCTGTGGGTACGCGCATGGCGTTCTTAGACGAGACGCGGTGCAGCGAACCGGTCGAGGCGATCGAGGCGTTGTCGTCAAAGACCTTGACGTCGCCCAGATTTGACAACCAGTCGTTGATGGCGCGCATGTCTGCCTCAGTTCTGCGATTGTTCGCGAAAGCCTTGGGGTCGACTTTGGCGGCCAGATATGTGCTTTGCGAGTGGGAAGCTTCGATCTTCTTGTCCAGCTTCTTTGTGATCTTGACGAAGCCTCTACGGTTGACCTCGCCAAACCAGATGAGGTTGCGGTATTGTCCTCTGAGCTCTAGCAAGGCGCCCATCAGGTCTTCCATCTCTTCCTTGTCCATGCCGTCTTGTGGCTGAGTAGACTGTCCATAGCGATCGTAGAGGAGTCGGAGTCGTCTAGAGAATTCGGCATGTTTTCTGTTGTAAAAGCTGTCTACGTCCTCAAGATTGCGATCTAGGGCGAAGAAGAACTCTAAGACTTGAATCAGCTATGCTCGCCAGAGGCTCGCAGCCATCACTCACCTGCGAGATCGACTTCTCCGCCAGTCTCTGTGCTCTGATGAACGGCGGCCTTGATGAATTTCTTGAGGCCTTTGTAGTTGATGTACGCAGATGCCCACTCAGGCACCTGATTGCGGGGCAAGTTCTGTCCAAACTTCATGATTGTCTTGTTCGATTAATGGTTAGTAGGAATGACGGTGACCAGCAGGCGCCACCAAGTGGTGAGTGTGTAGAAGGAGGAGAATAGTCCAGAGCGAGTAAATGAATGCTCTTTACTGATAGCCGCGCAAACGAACGGTAGGTTTAGTATAGATGCAAGCAGGGGTAGGGACGGAGGCCATTCGTTCAAGCAGCGAGTTTGAGCTAGAGTCTCTGATTGGAGAGCCGCGGGGGTGCTGGCATTCACACGGGGAGGGCAGTGAAAGGGTCAAGTGAAGTGTAAGAGATGTGAACGTGTAGATACTTCTATTATCTAATTGGTTAGGCCATCGCGATTGAAACGTGAGCTTGGCGTAAAAAGGATGATGATGTTTTTGTCCGTCGCAGGGGCTGCCAAAAGGCGCGTTCCTCAGGGTCCCCGCTGCAGATCGCCGTCATGTCCGACTCAAATCACATCCGTCTTCCGATCCTATTCTTACTCCAGCAATCAATATCCATGTTATGAGGTTTTTTTGTGCCAGCATATGTGGTACATTCTCCTTACTGTAGCATCACTGTTGATAGCCTTGCGAAGACTTTTTGCGAATTTGACAGACACTTGACTCGACAGCCGCGACTCCCGAGTCACGAGAGAAAAAAGCAACAAAGGAGGGCATGATTCACTATCGCGTCTATCTCGGTGTGATAACAATGAAAAGAAAAAAAGTTTCTCGTCGGCAGCAGATCAGGTCACGAAATAATGCGATACCAATTTTTTTTCTCTTCCTTTCTTTTGAATAGGGTACAAGTCGTCTGGTAAGATCTCGCAAAGCAGACAGCAGCTCGTACTCGTGAATAAATGCTTTTGACGTCTTCCTCTCAAACTCTATACAGTCTAAACAAACATCGACTGTGCTCTACTTTCCAACATCATTACTTCAACATCATTACTTCAACATCATTACTTCAACATCATTACTTCAACATCATTACTTCAACATCATTACTTCAACATCATTACATCTCGCTTCCAGACTTTGGGAAACTCTTTGATATCTACCACCATGGTCAGGATCAGTGATGTCCGGATCTCAGCTTACTAACCAAGCCATCGAGCCACGTCTGGAGACTTAGTCAGTATGAGAAATGGAAGTCATCGTTATGTGGACACTTACTTGGAATCTTGACTTGTTGGTAGCGGTTGCTTTGGTAGCAGTCGTCGTTTGAGTCGGCTTAGCAGTGGTGGTAGTGGCAGCCTTGCTAGTAGCAGATGTAGCAAGCGTCGACTGCACAGTAGCGTCGGTGGTTACTCGAACAGCACCTCCTGCTGCTGCACCAGCGTCGCCGCAAGAGCCAAAGCCTGATTGACAGCCGTCGCCACAGTATGCAGCGGTACTGCCGCACCATCCTGCTGGCGAGCAGCAATTGCCGAAGACTGAGTTCTGGCAGGTCATACCACTCGTGCCACCACATGTTGCGTCTGTCGAGACACCTGTTGCTGTAGCGGCAGGAGCGGTCGAGGTAGTGCTACTGCTTTGAGGAACATTGATACCACATTGTCCAAAGCCAGCTTGACAACCCTCACCGCAGTAGAGAGTTCCAGAGCCACACCACCCAGCCTAGACATGGTATCAATAATCAATCTTGGTAGAGATCTCTCGTACTGTCAGCTACGTACCTGAGAACAGCAGTCTCCAAACTCAGACCCAGTACACATGAAGCCAGAACCACCGCCGCAAGTGCCATCGTTCGATGTTGCGGTTGGTGCGATAGTCGCAGATGTCTTGGTCGCTGAGGTCACAGCAGAGGTAGCAGAAGTGAAAACATTTCCGGACGAAGAGCGATACCAGTTTTCTTCTGGGTCACCAAGACACTCGCCGACAGTAACGGCTTTGTAGCCAAGAGCCAGAATCTTTTCGAGCATATAGGCTGTCAAGACATTGGCAGTCTGGTTGTGAATGTCATGGCCAATGACAAGGTAGTCGTCTGTTGCAGGCTGGCCTCCAGCAATTCCAGCATCAAAGTTGTTTTTTGCGTTCTGAACGAGTGCAGGAGAGTCGTTGTTGTAGTCATCTAGTGTATGTCAGTACAGGAGGACTCGAAGGTGGCCGAGGAGCCATACCGGTATCAACGTCGAAGTAGGTGACATGGTAACCAAGATCAGCCATGTCTTGCTGGCATCCAGACTCCGCAGTGCAGTCGGAGTAAGGAGGTCTCATATAAGTAGGGAAGAATCCTAAGATGTTGCGTAGTGCCATCTCATTGCTGTACATGTTCTGCTTTCTCTGTGCGCTTGTAATGTTCGATAGATGAGGATGCGTCCAAGTATGAGATGCGATCTGATGTCCTTCAGCGTATGCTCGCTTGATCGTGGCAGCCCAAGGGTAAGCAGCATTGTCAATCTCTCCCTTGCCATTGTTGTTTCCGGTAATGAAGAAGGTGGCTTTGGCATTGTACTGCTTCAGCACGTCCAGGATATGTTCTGTATAAATGAATGGACCGTCGTCGTAGGTGATGGCAATGGTTCCAACTACTGTACAATCGTAGATTCCAGCTCCGCCATACAGAACGTCACCGAGTTTGGTTCTTGCAACAGTGGAAGTGCTGCTACCTGATGGGATGGTGTTGTCATCGCATGCTGGACCGAAGTTGAATTGACAACCTGGTGCAGCGCAATATTCACTCCCTCTTCCACACCAACCTGGAGAAACGTCAGTTTTGATTTGACTTATCTTCAAGGTGATCCGTACCAGCTTCTGAACAGCAATAACCATCGGCGCAAGAACCAAAACCCTGTCCACACTGGCCTTCAGTGTTGGTGGAAGCTTGACGCGTGTCAAGAACAGCAGGGGCAACTGGTTGACGACTGCTTGCCACAGAACGTGCTCTTCTGGCCCCGCTCAGAGCAGCTCTGCTTCCAAAAACTTTGGGAGCTCCTGGGATATCACCATGGGCTTCTATGAGCGAGGGAACCAAAGCCAGAGAGGCCAAGGCCAGGCTGTTGAAATGCATCTCAATGAAGACTTGAGCTTGAAAAGACAGTTAAGGAGCAGCACCAGATCGAAGCTTGATCTAAGGGAATGTTCAAGCGAGGGTGATGTCAGAAAAGACAGGGAGGAGCGGGTGACGCAGCACGATGGAATGCTGATGAGCAAAAAAGGAACCTGCCTATCTTGCGACTTCGAAAGATTGCGTCGAGCGTGCTATATTATATATCTCAGACCTACGATACGAGACGATGCGATCTCCTCAAGCTACTGCACTGACCTTCCTTGCTTGCAAGCTGGGCATGGTTGTGAGCTTTCTATTGCCCTAGCGTTTTGACAGTGTGAGGAGACGAAACCAATTTTGTCGTCCAAAAGTAGCAATGCGGATATGCAAAGAGGCACGTATCGTCTATCCCGACTGGATCGAAACACTGGAACGACATGAGGTGAAGCATGGTCTGTTTCGTGCTGCTCCTTGGCGGTCAAAGCAAGCGGGACAGCGGCGTGGAGGCTCACGCCGGAAGACCTCGAGAGGCCAATCACTGGATGAGATGTTTGAGGTGTGCATGTGGCTTGCTTTGGAAACGATGCTTTGGGTCGTGGTGGGAGGAAGAGGAAACGGATTGTGTAAAGACTGCATCGAGGCCAAGCCATGATTGGTCGCGACACAGACCGGCGTCGGAGAGACCCCATGCTTTCTCCACGACTCTTTTTATTTTTAGGGATACATGGTGTAACCGACCTCGAGCTCAACTTGTCGTAAACATGCACGCCGAGACGATACTTGAATAGCGGTAACATGCGCATCGCAGTAGGTAACCCTCTTCATGTGCATATTATTGATTTTCGCAGCTGATCTGTCCATCTTAATTTGCCTGATGAAGGCAGTCCTTGTCATTCTGAGACTGGATATTGGATCGCTTCTTGACAATGATGATGCGCTGATGTGTGCAGAGACTGGAGAATTCTTTCGGAGGGTAATTGAGAATGTTTTGTTGATTTATTTTGAACAAAGCGTATAATCTACACGTGCACTCTAGGTGCTTCCAGGGCCACCTATGAGAGCGAATCTTCTGACTATTGAAGGACCGTACTCTGGGATATAAGTCAGCAAGAGATGGGAGAAAGCAAAGGGGTGATAACGAACCGTCGTATTCTGCCTTTGTGTGACAGTAGCTCCTGAATTCGGGAGTCTGACCCAACAAACTACCACCGAACCAGGGACCGTGACGTTGTCGCTTGTGAGTAATGACCTGGACATCAAGACCACCCGACTTGGCACCACCGCTACGAGCCTCGCTAGCTTGGATACGGGCATCTACCAGATGTCTGATGTCACGCTGGAGTCTGCGACCGAAGTTCTCGTAGAGAGTAGAACCACCAGACAACACAATGTTCTTGTAAAGTCCTCTTCTGACATCGATGGGCGATTGTTGGATGACAGTGTCGACAATGTTGGGCAATGGGGTCAAGAAGTCAGATGAGTAGATCTCAGGGTTGAAGAAGATTTCGGGAGCAAGGAAACGCTCGTAGCCGACATCCACAACAGCATTGCGGCCATTCGGGTAGTTGATGGTGTGCTTGCCGAATCGTTCTGGCTCACGGTCGTAACGTGCGAATTCCTTGACGATGTCGGGGCAGACATAGCAGAACTCCTCCTTAATCTTCTCGGCCGTCTTGAGAGAGCTGTCGGGCTCGCCTCTGTCGCGGAGGAGGCTTTGAACGAAGTAGGTAATATCACGACCAGCGATGGGCACACTCTTGATGGAAGAACCGATGACATAACCCTCGGCAACTGGGATAACGTGGGTGACACCCTCTCCGGAGTCGATAACGGTACCGGTAAGAGAGCGATCCTGAACCTTTGACGAAGTCCATGAAGCGGCAAGGGCCAGTACAGCCTGGACAGCGATATAGAGACCGGCGACGTTGAACGATTCGAACATGATCTCGGCGGTGGCTTCACGATTCTCCGGAGGGTTGAGTGGAGGTTCGGTAAGGAGGAAGTGGTGGTCTTCGGGCTCGACACGGAGGTATTTGAAGATGGAGTTGGACCAGAAGCGTTCCATTTGGTCCTGCACATGTCAGCATTCAAGTAGGAGTCTTGTTGTTTCCCTCCTCTCAACATACCCAGTTCTCGACTTGACCATGGCGAATTGGGTAGTGAAGGCCGTAGCCAGGACCACTTGAAGCGGCTAGAGCCTCGTCGCCGATGAAGTAGTCAAGATCCTCTGTACCTCTCTTTCCAGAAAGCATCGAAGCATTGTTGCCGCCACCAGGTCTTCCCGAGCGGCCGGCGGAGCCACTGGTTGGGCCCTTCGTAGCAATGGCGGTAGGGAAGACGAAGGACGGAGAGTCATTGCCGGCGAAACCTGCGGACTCAGTAAGGCAAAAACAATGCGCGAGATGTTAGGGCGACAAACCGAGCTTTGTATAACCCGTACCGCTATTCAATGTCAGTATGGCTGCCTATGCGCGCGATGGACCGGGGAGGCACGTACTTGTCCATGACAACGGCTGGAGTTTGGTTGGCCATCTTGACCGGAGCGTCGCGAGGTGTCTGGATTGATTATAGAGATAGACCGAGGGTCAATGGCCTAGAGGAGAGCGAGTATCGAGCAAAGACGTATGAGGTATCAAGATAGTGCAACCTCCCAATGTCGCGTTGGCTCTCAGGGCGTTGTCGTCACGCTCACGGACAGCTCGGCCACCACTGCCTCCCCCGCCAATGTGTCCGTGCGTGCTTGACCGCCTGGCAGCACGCGTACTTGCCGATGTTGCCCAAAGACTGACTTTGATAAAATGTACACTTGCTGTCTCTGCTCTTGGTCTTATGTTTCCGCCTGTGCGACACTTGTCTAAGATGGATCAAAATTCATGCTTATAGCGAACGCCTTCGTATCTGTAGACTGACTTCCACGTGCCTTTTGTTCAAGGCCACTCAGATTTAGTCACAATGGAAAGAGCGACCCTCTTCAAGCTGTAGGCTCGCAAACATCTCGATCACGGAGCACGCTTCCAATTTCTCTCTTCCTTCCTTGCAACCAATCCACGACGGAGTCTTTGCATCTCTCAGCCGCTGTCGGAGCGGCTATTCCCACGACTTCCTGTCCCTTCTGACTATCATCACTCGCTCTATCTTTCTATCCGTTCGCTTGACCTACCAACCTAGCGTGCTTCGGTTTGCGTGTTTTCTTCTTTGCCTTCTCTGCAAGTACTCGACGGGCTCAATAGCTGAAGCTGGCGCCATCAGCAAGCCCTTCATTGCCTTTGGACGACCCGACGACCACGAAAGCTCACACAGCATCCGAAGGACTTCCATCCATTCACGCTCTGCCTTTCACTCCCTCTCGATTGCTGTTCTCGAAGGCGACTCCTGCCACTTTACTCATTAAGTTACGTCTGCCCTCTGGCAAGATGCTCCACTCAAGATCTCGCAAGATCCAAAAGAATGGCGCCGATCAACCATGCATATTCGTCCATGCCGGTGCTGGCTACCATAGCTTGCAGAATGAGAGGATTCATCTCCAGGCCTGCAACGAGTACGTCTATCGCACCCTGACCACCCTTTTCTTACTGACTCTACCAGTGCTGCGAAAGCCGCCATGTTGATTCTACGTACTGGTGGAACTGCTCTTGATGCTATCGAGATCGCTATAAAGGTTCTGGAAGATCGTGAAATCACAAACGCTGGTTATGGAAGCAATCTGGCCATTGATGGAATCGTCGAGTGTGATGCCACCATTGTCGATCACTATGGCCGCAGTGGTGCTGTCGGTGCTGTCTCACGTTCGTCTTATTCGCCGTGCACAATCACCCACAGAGCTGACTCAACCTAGAAATCAAGAACCCCATCTCTTTGGCTCGCACTCTTTTGGATCGTAGCACACAGTTGCTCAGTCTACGTCGCGTCCCTCCGAACCTACTGGTCGGCCAGGGTGCCATCGAGTTTGCCGCAAGCGTGAACATGCCCATACTGCCCTACGACGCTCTGGTCTCGGCTGGTGCCAAAGAACGTTGGTTGAAGTGGAAAGCCGATCTTAACGCTGTAGAAAAGAACAGGAAGAATTCAACACCACAGAAGAGCAGTTCCCTCACAGCAGTACCACCATCGCAGACCCTCTCAGGCTTCGGACCCGACGATCGTGTGCGCGAACAGATGCGGCGCTCACATACTCGTGCTCTCGAAGCTGGGGTTTGGAACGAAGCGCAGCCTATAACACCACTTCCGTCTTCAACCGATTCTCTCGTCGCCCCTGGCTATGTTCCGAGAACCCTGACAAACGGACTACAAGCCTCTACCCCTACCAGAATCCCAACTGGTTACCCCGCCGAGTCACCGCTTATGATCTTTTCCGACCCTTACGGTCCACCTGGACCTCGTCAACCCTACATCGGTGCCCCTCTGGCTAACAGTGGCCGGAGACTCAACGACGGTCATCACTCTGCAGAGAACTTTCCATCAACGGACACAATGGATCTTGATGACATTCAGAACCTGTCAGGGCTCTACAGCTCGCGTTACAGTGATCGTCATGATGGCTCTTCGGGCTCCTCGATAGACTACAACTCTTCGTCGTCGGCATCATTGCAACTACCGTCAATCACTCCAAGTCCCGAACTGGTACCTATGCTTTCAGATTTACCTGCGCTTGAGGGCATGGACATAGAGCTGCCTTTGTCGCCCAGTGAATCAGCGTCTCCCGACCTTTTATACACAAGCCCACCTCCGCTTCCACCTTCGCCTCATCTGGACCAGGAGGACCACATCACGGACACAGTCGGCGCCATTGCCATCGATAGCTATGGAAACATTGCTTGCGGTGCATCATCAGGAGGTATCGGCATGAAACATCGTGGTCGTGTCGGACCAGCTGCCTTGGTCGGCATTGGCTCTGCCGTGATACCGGTCGATCCGGAGGACAGGGACCGAAACACTGTCGCAGCAGTCACGAGTGGAACTGGAGAGCACATGGCGACCACCATGGCTTCTACAGTCACAGCTGAACGTCTCTTCTACGGCGTGAAGAAGACATCCGCTGGCATCGTCGAGACGGATGACGCCGACGCAATCAAGTCGTTCATCGAACGTGACTTTATAGGTGGGTCAGAATTGAAGCACATAGCTGTCCGATATACTGACGCCTGAACAGGACATCCAAGTGTCAAGCACAGCCATTCTGCTGGTGCAATTGGCATCTTGGCCGTGAAGAGAACGCGTGAGGGCATCTACTTGCACTTTGCACACAACACAGACTCATTCGCATTGGCATCTTTTCATAGCGCGGAGCCAAAGCCCACATGCACCATGTCTCGCAGTACAGGTAACGGAGCGATTGCACAGGGAGGTCGCGCAATCAGGTTCAAGACTCCGAGAAAAAATGCTTGATCGGCATCAGAAATAAGTGCTAATTGCTCTGAGGTTCTTGGACCAACCCGACCAGAAAACCATGGCTCAACCTAGATTTTCCTAACCTCAGATAGCCCGTAATGTAATATCTTGTACCATCACGACGCGAAGTGTTGGGAGAGTATCATGTTTTGATGTGTAGATTCCAGGTTGACACAGCATCGAGCTTCCCCATGCTGCGCTGAGCCACTACAGCTTACTCTCACTTCCACAAGACTGCTTTACAAGCCAAATGAAGGAAAGTGTGCAACGAGTGTTATGTGAATAGACAGAGGTCGAGTGAGCTCTTGGCATTCGCAGAAGTGAGAGCGCGACAAATCCGACCGGCGACCGGCTTTTCCCGCGCCCTTCAGTTTTCTCCAAGCCAGCACCTCAGGTCCTCAGCATCGCAAGCTCTCCGACCAAAGATTTGCGACGCGCATAGCCCAGAACCACTACATCAACACGCTCCCACACACCACACCTTCAGTTCAAATCACAGACTCCCCTCCCGCCCACCATGGCCGACGCAACCCTCTTCGACGACACCTTCACCCTCACAACCCTCAACAACCAAAAATACGACCGTGTATCCCGCGTAACTGGCACGTCCACCGACTCATCCACCCTCCTCTCCCTCGACATCAACCATGAAATCTATCCCGTCAGCGTTGGCGACAGTCTCCAAGTTGTCCTGGCAAGCACGTTGAACTTGGACGGCACGAAAGAGGATGTTAGTAAAGGGTGGAGGGAAAAGGGGAGTGAGGAGAATTCTTTGGCGGATATGTTTGATTATGTTTGTTGGGGCAAGGTTTACAGATTTGAAGAGGGGGAGGGGGAGAACATGTGAGTCATTTTTGCAGATTGCATTTGTTTTTTCTTTGTGCTTTTGGAGGGGGTTGAAGAGAGAGATGGGAAGAGGAAGAGAGAATTGGAGAAGCGCGATGATGTTGCAAGAGATGCCGGATTTTACTGACAGCTGTGCAGCAAGGTCTACGTCTCTTTTGGAGGACTTCTTCTGTACCTTGAGGGTCCTTACAAGAAGCTCACTCCTCTGCGTATCGACTACGTCTACCTCTTGATCAAGAAATGAGCGTAGTATCGACCAACCCACTTCTGGAACCTCTACGGCAAATCCCTCACGAAACATAATGGTGCGCAGCTGCGGTCAACCCGCCGGATCGCTTTTTACTCCACACATTCCTTCCTCTGCTTTCCGAATTGAACCGCGACCAAAAGACAGAGATGGCGGAAGAGAAAGGAGTAAAAGCATGGAAGGGAAACTTGAAGAAGCTACACAAGAACGACAAAATAAAGTCAAGGATACTCCAAGGGCAAGACACAAAAAGTTGATCAGATTCTCGGCTTTCGAGAAGGGGGAAATGGCATAGCGTGGAGTTTCATGGCGTTCATTGTGTTGAAGAGAGGCAGCTACTCACGTTTGCTGCTTGCAACATGAGAGTGGTGACAGCAGAAGACCTTTTCAGGCTCCACCTTTTCTGCCTGCTAGCTCTTTTCTCGTCCATCTGCTCTACTATCCGCAAGCGCTAAATCCTTTGCCTTTTTTATCAAAATGCACACTTTACCCAGTCATCGAGAATCACTTTTCTCTCATTCATGTTGTGATTATTCTATACAATGACTGTGAGACTGGCCGCAAATGTAGATTCGTCATGTTCATTTAGTGCTCTAGTAAGATATGTCTTTCAAGCTCTTATCTGGGAGTGTCTGCAGCACTCGGTGTGGGCGAATCTGCAGGAGTGGTGCCATCAAGCTTTCGCTTCTTCTTCTTTTTCCTTGGAATAACAACCGGTTTAGCAGCATGACCTGCTAATGACAATGCTGTGCCACAAGTAAGACAATTGTTATCAGGCGGCGGTTGGCAAAAGACTACGATCGCACAAGTCAGCCCACTTTCGCAGCTTGGAGGAAAAAGGGGTTCAGCAGAATGGGAGAACACATACTCGATAAGCAGATACTGCACACATAACCCAAATCCACAATGTTCCGGTGGCAGAAACACGCAGCGCGGAAATCTACACCTTCGCTTTCACCTGCTTTGACCAGATTATTGCGTGCCGTTGCGTCTGGGAGATAACCCATCATGAGCACTTGCAGTAATCCAGCCACACGATCACCCAAAGCCATATACACACCCCCCGTAGCATCAGCAGCTTGTTGCAAAAACTCTGCATTCGAATGAGCAGAAAGCGTAAGAATGTCTATGGGGATGGCGAGGCGTTGACAGGCAAAGATGCTGTTCATGATGGGGATGTATTGGTCTGCGATGTCGCCGCTGACCGAGAGGATGAGGATGCGGGATTGGAGGCCGGTGTGTGAGGGTTGTGTTGTGCCATCTACGGTGGATGTGACAAAGGTTCCGGCGGTATTTGCGGCATCGTAGCCACCGTCTCCTGCTCTTCCTGGGGCGTTGAGGGTGGCTTTGGCCATGTAGGTAAGGGCGAGGGTGAGAGCGCCAGACAGCATTGTTGACGTGGAAGCTTGGAGGTGTTCGGGTGTTGTTGTGGCGAGGAGAGCGCGCAGGTTTGTGGTCAAGGCCTTTTCCAGTTGGGCAAAAGGGCGGTATTTGTTGGCGTCATTCTGTATGTCGGTGGCCTGGCCGTGTGGTACTCGTAGGTCGTCATGTGTGGTTGGGTAGAGGAAGCGGGCGCTGTCGGAGTGTGAGGCGACTACGGCGACTTGGTTCAAGTTGTTGATGGCGAGGTGGGCGTTGATGAAGACTAGGAGGTTTGCGATCAGGGTCGAGAGAGGGAGAGTGCATGACAACAGGCCCCAGGCGTGCGGGTTGGTGTCGAGGATGATGGTCAAGAGCGCGGGAGCTTCACTCGTCTCGGCCACTTCTTCGTGTGACGAAGCATCGACCGCGTTCATGTCGAAAGTGTTATCCGACCATGCGCTGGTGGGAGAGAGTGAAAGGTCGAACAATGCAAAGAAAGGTAGAGACGATCTATTTCACGTGTGAGGCTTCGATCTATTCCGTTACTGCGAATCCGTAGGTTGAATACCTTCCTCCCTGTCGCAACCAACATACACATCACTCGGAATATGAATACATCTAGAAAGAATACCGCCGACATATCGGCTGCCCAAAAACACCTGCAGGCTGTATCGACTACCCTCTTGTCGACATCACCACACGCATCGGCCTTTCTGGCTTCCCAACTCCAACGAGCTGTCCCTATATTGTCGCATTCCACCTCTGCACCGGATAACTGTCGCGCCTGTGGTCATTGCCTAATTCCCGGTTGGTCCTGCTCTATCTCAAGAAGGAAACTACCGGAACTCTCTACAAAGAAGCCAAAACACGGGCCAAAAGTCGCAAAGAAGCCTGCCACGCCTCAGCTCACCTACATCGACTACAAATGCTCCCTATGTAATGGAGTCAACACGTTCAGATCAGACACACAAGCTCCTACTAGACGATCCAAAGTGTCGAGATCAGCTGTCGAGTCAAAATCCGGTGCTGTTCCTTCTTTAGTGTCAAACGATACAGCAACCATCGCAAAGTCAGCACTTCTACCGACAGCGACACCAAGTCCTGTCCCTTCTTCTGCCATATCCTCATCCTCGGAACAAGCACGTGGCGGTGTGGACAAGAAGAAAAATCGCAAGCAGAAACTCGGCGGTCTTCAAGCTATGCTGGCCAAATCAAAGGCCCCAGCGTCAGCACCCAAGGCTTTTGATTTCATGGACTTCATGAAGACGACATGAAGCACTGTGGAACGACTATCACGAAGCATGACCTGGACCTAGCAAGTAATGACGAGCTGCTGGAAGCCACACTCATTTCTCATATCGATCTGCTTGCAGCAGGGCTGCGATGTAGAGACCCATCTTGGTATATTCGCTTCGGCTTCAGATTCAGAGACGTTCGTGCCTTGTGACAGCTGCATAGTGTGACAGTCTACCGCACACTGGGAGCACGTCTAAGGGACAATCATCTCATCAGTAAAATCACTGACGTAGCTTATCGATAAGCCTCTCAGAAATTTATTCGGAAGAGTCTCAAAAGTGCCCCGCGCTGCGCGCATCGGCCTCGAACCTTCGGTGAGCGACCAAAGCCGCCCAAATTATTGCTAATCGTCGTTCCCATCGCAAACATCATCTTGAAACTTTTTCCTCTTTCATTACCACATAATACTTTGCGCAAAACACTCCACAAACGCGCATTCATATATCCCGACAAGTAGCACCCTTCTACAACACACATTCAACCCCAGACATAACCGCAACAATGGCGGCAAACAACAAGCCCACTTCGGTTGCCAAGGACCTCTTCGAGGACATGGGTCGCCAGGTTGAGGGCATGAAAGCCTCGACTGAGGATGGTGACGACCAGAGAGTCGTCGACGAGATTGAGAGTCTGTGCATGAACTGCCACGCCGATGTAAGCTCAACACACCTGATCAAAACTTGACAGCTTACTGACCATTACCCAGGGTATCACGCGTCTCCTCCTCACCCGCATTCCCTACTTCCGTGAAATCGTTCTCTCATCCTTCTACTGCCCTCACTGCAGTTTCAAGAACACCGAGATCTCATCTGCCGGCCAGATCCAGGAACGCGGCTCGAAATACGTCTTCAAGGTCGAGAACAGCGAGGACTTCCAGAGATCAGTCGTCAAGGGCGATGGCTGCTCATTCAGAATCGAGGACATTGACCTTGAGATTCCCCACGGAAGAGGTCAGATGACAAACATTGAAGGTGTTCTTGCAGGCGTCAAGGAAGACCTTGCCCAACACCAGGAAGCTAGAATGCAGCAGATGCCCGAGGCTGGCGCAAAGGTCGCTGAGGTTATTCAAGCTTTGGGTGAAATGCTTGACGGCAAGAGATACCCCTTCACCGTCTCCGCCGAGGATCCTTCTGGCAACTCGTTCATTCAGCCTTCGCCTTCTGACGCCCGCCACAAGTACACCCGCACAGAGTTCGACAGAACACCCGAGCAAAACGCTTTCCTTGGTATCGGCGAGGAGGCCGCTGCCGACGGCCAAGACGCTCCCGTCGATGGCCAGGATGCCCCTGCCACTGAAATCAGACCCGAATACCGCGCCGCCGACGGTCTTGTTGGCGGTGGTGACAGCGATGCCCCGAGAACCGTCACCACGAATAACGTAGACGACGAGGACATTCGTGAGAACGAAGTCTACTCCTTCCCTGCCAGCTGCCCTGGCTGCACACGCCACTGCACAACCAACATGAAGATGGTCAACATCCCCTTCTTCAAGCAAGTCGTCCTGATGAGCACTGTTTGCGATCACTGCGGCTACCGCAGCAATGAAGTCAAGACTGGTGGTGAAGTCCCCGAGAAGGGCTCAAGA
Source organism: Aureobasidium subglaciale EXF-2481 (assembly GCF_000721755.1). Lineage (NCBI taxonomy): Eukaryota > Fungi > Ascomycota > Dothideomycetes > Dothideales > Saccotheciaceae > Aureobasidium > Aureobasidium subglaciale. The sequence continues at coordinate 218,580 of NW_013566966.1, read as the reverse complement.
ATCACTCTCAAAGTCAACACCCCCGAGGATTTGGCCCGTGATGTCCTGAAGTCTGAGAGCGCCGCCCTTTTCTGCCCTGAGCTGCAATTGCGTGTCGAGCCTGGAACCCAGGGTGGTCGTTTCACCACTGTCGAAGGTCTTCTCACAAACTTCCGCAAGGACTTGCGTGCTCAAGCTTTCGGTCTCGAGAACGGTGACGACGAGGAGGAAATCCGCGCTGCAGCCGACTCTATGCAGAGCGAGACCAAGCGCACATGGGCCGAGTTCTTCGAGACCCTCGGTGAGGCCATTGAAGGCAAGCGTCCCTTCACAGTCGTAATTGAGGATCCTCTTGCATCATCATATGTGCAAAGCTACACTGCACCCGCTCCCGACCCGCAAATCATCGTCGAGGAGTACGAGCGCACTCAAGAAGAAGAGGAAGATTTGGGTTTGAAGGATATCAACACCGAAGACTATGGCTACACGCAAACCGAGGAGAAGAAGGAAGAGACTGCTACCGAATGACTAGATGGTGGCAGAAAAAGAAAACTTGAACATGTTGATGATGTTGAAGACAAGATGGATGTGAATTGAGAGATTCAGGAGAGAGAGAGGAAGCATGACCAGATACCACATTTGCGCGTTTTTCGCTAGGTTCCTAGCCATTTGGAAGGAGGTGTCGAGATGATGAAACAAAACACATGACCATTTCTCAACCCATGACACCATGAACTCCTTGCATACTTGTGATACCCCAGTGTATCGTGATATCAATGCTCCATCCCCTCATCCTGCTGCTTGAGCTCCAAATCCAGGTTTTGAAATGCCGCAGCCAAACTATCAGCTTCTTCAACTCTTTGCTTCCCAACTCCACTTAGATTTGTTTTCAACCCTGCAGCTTGCATTTCTCGAACGTGATCGTAGACCATTTTGTGCACTTCTGCGTATTGTTTGCTTTCTGTGCCCCAGGATGTTGCAGCATTGCGGAGGTTGATGAATAACTATTATGCGGCTCTCTGATTTAGAAAAGTGGTTGGAGAAGTTAAGGGTGTAGAGAAGATTGGGGATTTTGTGAAAGAGGATGGGCCGGAAAGAGAAGAACGAAACGATGGGAGCATGAGAGATGGGAGATGAAGGAGGGGCTTAGATATAGTACATTTTCTGAATTTAATTTTTGTTTGTAGTGGTGAAAGAAATTGTTGTTACCCACGCATTGGAGGAGGTCGTTGTGTGGTGATGAAGATGACATTGTGCTTGTTTTGGGTGAGGAGCAATTGAAGCCGACTATTGTCAGAATGTATATCTGGGCGACTTTAGTTCTATGTTTCAAAGAAGATTGAGAGCGTAATGGATCCTGAGAAGTGAATAGTGAATAGGAGGCAATAACTCATACAAAGGCGTGCAGAAGGTGCGAGGCAGCGTCGCCAAGACATCACTTTCATGAGACTGCCAAATGACTCGTCTGTGTCTTCTTCTTAGCATCATCGACTTTAGTATCGAGTCGCGGAAAGACTTCTGAGAAACACAGCTTCCAATATGGAACCACAGCTGACCGAGGAGAATGGCGTCAGGATAGCCGTTGAAGGATGTGTACGTTTAGTCCACCCATCCCATCCACAGTTTGTCAAGCTTACAAGCACTAGGGTCATGGCACACTTCACGCAATCTACGCGTCAATCGAAAGAGCATGTGCCGTAAAAGGCTGGCCAGGAATTGACTTGCTCATCATTGGAGGCGACTTTCAGGTACACACCCTCCCTAACCACGACAAGAAATTCTTTGCATTGCTAAAACACCCAAACACAGTCCGTGAGAAATGCACACGATCTATTATGTGTCTCAATGCCAGCAAAATACCGCGCTATGCATGATTTTCACGAATACTACTCTGGCACCCGTAAAGCACCTTACCTTACCATCTTCGTCGGCGGGAACCACGAAGCAGCAAACTATCTCTTCGAACTCTACTATGGCGGCTGGGTGGCCCCTAACATCTACTACATGGGCGCCGCAAACGTTCTTCGCCTCGGTCCCTTGAGGATATCAGGTCTAAGCGGCATCTGGAAAGGTTTCGATTACAAGAAACAGCATTTTGAACGTCTTCCTTATAATGAGGGGGAGGTGAAGAGTATTTACCATGTCAGGGAACTGGATGTGAGAAAGCTTCTACAGGTGAGGACGCAGGTAGATGTGGGCATCTCTCATGATTGGCCGAGAGGTGTGGAGTGGAAGGGTGATTGGAAGAAGTTGTTCAGGCAGAAGCAACATCTGGAGGAAGATGCCAGGAATGGGCAGTTGGGAAGTGTGGCGGCTACTTATGTCATGGATAGACTGAGGCCGCCGTATTGGTTCAGTGCTCATCTGCACTGCAAGTATGCTGCGGTGATCGACCATGAGAAGTCAGGGGAAGCCATTGGTACAGCAGCTGCAGTCGCGGCAAGCAATGGAGCTCAGATGGAGAAATTGCCGAAGAAGAACTCGGACGAGATTGATCTGGACATGGACGACGAAGAGCCTTCAGTTCCGGCACAAGCCACGAAGAATACCGACGAGATAGATCTCGACATGGACGACGATGAGCCAACACTAGCAGCAAAAGCCAGCAAAACCAGCACAACTCTACCTGTCAATGCAGACGAAATCGACCTCGAGCTCGAAGACGATGCAGACCCCAAAACTTTAGCGATAGCTCCAGGACAGGGCCTCGATGGTGCCAGAGTACCGATTGATCCTCCAGCCCAATCCGCAGTCCCAGAAGATCTCCGCGTCCAACTCCCCGCCTCCTTCGCTAAACAGCCTCCTCGTCCCCAAACCACAAATCAACCAATATCTCATCCTCCAGGAATCACGAATACGAAAACTAACTTCCTAGCCCTGGACAAGTGTCTTCCAAACAGGGATTTCCTGCAGGTGCTGTCTATGCCAGCATTCTCGGACCCAGATGCAGCTTTCGACCGTCCTATGCGTCTAGAGTATGACCCAGAGTGGCTAGCCATCACCAGAGTCTTTGCTGCCGAGTTAACAGTCGGTGGCGACCCCAACGCCCATGCTCCGATTGATAAGGGAGAATCCCACTATGCTCCTCTCATCGACACTCAACAAACCTGGATCTTCGAAAACGTCAAAGACCTCACAATCCCAGAAAACTTTGGAATTACAGCACCAGTCTTTGATGCCAGCCAAGGAATCCACGTTCAGGGCAGTCCGAAAGAGTATACGAATAACCAGACGAGCAACTTCTGTGAGATGCTAGAGATCCCCAATCCATTCGATATCCCGGAAGAGGAGAGGGGAGAGAGAATGAGGAAGGGGCCTCGGCCTGAGGAACAGAGAAGAGATGGAGGGTTTAGGGGAGGCAGAGGAGGAGGTAGAGGGGGTGGAAGGGGAAGAGGTGGCGGTCGTGGTGGAGGAGGGCGTGGAAGGGGGAGGGGTAGTGGTGGACCTAGATACTAAGTAACAGAGTATGGCTATTTCCCCAGTACGACTTGGTCCTCGAGCATGGGGAAATCCCTGCTCAACTACCATGTGCTTTCAAATGAAGCAGAGACCGAAGTTGCCTCTTTATGCCCTTCCACCATTCCGGTTGTTTCACATTAACAAAGACTTTGACGCTTTCTTAGAAAGCCCTCCTCTTTTTACTTCCAACCTGGAATCCAAAATGCTAAAGTATTTCTTTTGAACTCGTTTTTAATGAGAAGTTGTGGAAAGCACATCTTCTCATCTTAATCGCGTATAACTGCAAATATCGCCATATCGTGACCTTTTTTCTTATTCTCTGAAAATTCTTTGTATGTATAGAGTGAATTACTATGATTACTATGATTACTATGATTATGATTACTATGATTACTATGATTACTATGATTACTATGATTACTATGATTACTATGATTGATATCTACTTATTATCTGCTAACTATCCACTTACTATCTACTTACTATCTACTTATTATCTGCTTACTATCTGCTTACTATCTGCTTACTATCTACTTACTATCTACTTACTATCCACTTACTATCTACTTACTATCCACTTACTATACCGACCATCTACTAAACCTCCCCCTACTAGTTTCCTCTAGATCTACCGAAAAAGAAAGACACGTATTAGAAGCAGCAAGAACGAAAGCGGGGAGAAAAAAGGAAGAATTAGTCTTAAGGATGAAAAGGGGGATATGGTTTTCGTGGTATCTTTTTCTCTTTATACAAATCTGTGTGTCTTTAGATCTTGGATTGTGGTCGCTTGTAAGAATTGCTTCCACCAGCACCAGCCTATTATTCCCTAACGTCAGAATGTTTTCGACATCACAAGCTTCTTCATATGAAGAAACGCGTCTCAAGTCTTCTTGTGCATAACAGTCGCAGCAGCCTTTTTTCCAAGGAAAAAAAAAACAATCAGCAAACCCGAACAAAGTCAAAAGAAGGGGGAAAAACAGAAAAGGAGAGGGAAAAGGGGAAGAAAAAAGAAAAAAACTCACCTGATGATTAGGGAAAATCAACGTATCAGCCAGCACAACATTCTCCCTCCTCCCAGCAGCAAAAACGACAACCTCTGCAATATCCTCTGGCGTCAATGGTTCACACCCCTCATAAACCTTGTCAGCAGCTTTTTTATCGCCATAAAACCTCACGACGCTGAATTCAGTCTCCACCTGTCCAGGATCGATTTCGATGACACGGACACGGGTGGCGATGAGTTCTTTGCGCAGGGAATCTGTAAAGCTGCGTACGGCGGCTTTTGTGGCGCAGTAGATGCTGCCTCCTGGGTAGGGTTCGCGGCCGGCGATGCTGCCGACGTTTATTACGTCGCCAGCCCCTGCCTCGCCACGTGCGAGGAAGATGGGGAGGATGGCTTGGGTCATGTTGATGAGGCCTGTGACGTTTGTGTTGAACATGATGTTGATGTCTTCTTCGGCGATTGAGGGGGCTTTGGCGACGCCTTTGACGAGACCACTGGGGAAACATTTTTGTCAGATATTCAATTTGTCATTCTTCCACCTTTCCCTTCTTGCAAAAGGCTTTTTTGGGGGGGAGGAGTCAGAACCACTCACGCATTATTGACCAAGACATTGATATCCTTGAATTCCTCTGGAAGATTGCCGACAAAGTTTCTCACTTCCTCGGGGTTGCTGACATCCAATCTTACAGGCAAGACCTGAACACCATCGCCAACTTCCTTTTTAATCTCCTCTTTCAATTGCTCGAGTACTTCCAAGCGACGGGCGGTGACGATGAGCTTCAGGTTCTTTGGGCTGGTGCGGGCGAACTCGATAGCTGTACTCTTTCCAATGCCCGAGGAAGCTCCAGTGACAACGACAGTCTTGCCTTCGAGGCGCTTGCCCATTGCCGATGCCATTGTGCGGAGGTGGTGGGATGCGGGGTATGTGTACAGGCTCGGACGTGTCACAAAGGTTGCGATGGAGTTCAAGGTTCGGAGGGGTTGAGCAAGTCGACGGAAGAACATGCGATATGACCAGGTAATGGAGTCTATGAGGACGACGGCGTGTTCTGGAAAAGAGGAAGGTCTGCTCTTATCGCAATACTGCCGGTCGATGGCGAGCTCGAGGTGGAGCTCCATCAGGGTCCATGCGCCGGGCTCGCCCCGTCCTTTGCCGATCGACCGAGACCCAATGTCGACGGTCTTTTGTTCGTCCGCAGATACCGCAGATTCGTGGTTATCTTTTGTCCGCAGAGAGAGAGAGAGAGTAATGCATCTGACTCCTGTTTAACAGCACACGTGGAATGCAATCAGCTGGGTTAAATGTTCAAGGTTCTTAAATACGTATAATCAATTATATGAGCTTGACGCTGTCTATATGTCTGCTCTAGAAGTTCATGAGATCTGTAAATTGTCAGTACTTTTGCTCTGTATTGGTTGAATAGACTTGTATGCTGACCTCTTCCGAAAAGTGCTCTCTTGGTCCAGTCCATGGCAAGAAGGATTCTCGTGCGAAGACTGACACTCTGTGAAAAGTAGACGGCACGCCAGAGGTACACTGCTACCAGACCGCCGGCAAAGTTCATACCGCCAAAGTCAAAGATGGCTGCGTTACCGACATAGGCCAGACTGCCCATGTTGGTGTATGAGAAGGCCTTGTAGACGGCATCATCAATATCACCATAGTCGAGTCTGTTCAGCTCCATACCGGGCGCTGCCTGGGAGAGCTTGTTAAACTTGCGACCAAGGTAAATACCCTGCTGATTGGCACGCTGTGCTGTCGCCGGTAGCGAGGTCATCTTGCCGTCAATCTGCTTGAGCAGCTCTTGCAGTTCGCTGAAATCAAGTGTACCACTCTTGTCCTTGTCGTATTGTTCGAAAAGCTTGTCCAAACGCTTCAAGTGTTCGGCGGCTTGAGGGAAGCGTGCCTTGACACGCTTGGCAACACCTCTCCAGTCACCATAGTTGATGATCATCTTCTCGGGGTCCTTGCCCTTCTCCCAGGCAACGGTACGAAGGAATGATACGATGTGATCCGATACGTTGTTCTGAACCGTAGAGCAGTCACCAATGGCATAAACATCACCAAGCGGAGCTCCAGCAAGACGCAGATGGGTGTCAGTCTCAAGAGCATGGCGATTAGTCTGAAAATCACCGAGCTTCTCGGCGAGCTTCTTTGAGAATTCGGTTTGTGCGACACCGGTCGACCACAGACAGAAGCCCATGGGGATTTCCTTTGTGATGGTCTTGCCCTCCTCGTCCTTTTGGGTGAAGAGAATCTTATCTTTCTGAACCTCCTTGACACGCGAGTTTGTGAGAATGTCGACCGAGTCCTTTGCGAAGCGAGCTTCAGCATACTTGGAGAGTGTCTCGTCGTAGGTGTTGAGAATGTGACCTCTGCTTTGGATGACATGGACCGAGATTTCATTTCTCAGGATACGAGGGTAGTAGTTGCAGAGATCTTCGTTGAGCATATCGAACAATTCGGCAGCGAACTCGACACCAGTGGGACCACCTCCGCACACGACGAAAGAGAGCAGGCGGCGTCTCTCCTCGTCGGTAGTAGAGGGGATGGAAGCAGCCTCGAGGTTTTTGACAATCTGGTTGCGAATCAGGCGAGCGTCGGTGATGTCCTTGAGGAAGTGGCAGTGTTCGAGGCCCTTGACACCATGAGGGTTAGTCATGGAGCCAACACCGATAACGAGCTTATCATAGGGAAGGTAGAAGTTTTGCTTTGTGCCATCCGGAGCGGTTGCCGAGACTTCGACGAGCTTGTTCGAGAAGCTGTGGTATGATTAGCGCAAGCAAAGATATGGTGTTCTGCACAACTCACTCGACATCCTCAGCAGTAGCCTTCAGGAAATGACCCTTGACGCGAGAGATGATTCTGCGAACAGGCTCGACGAGAGAACGCAATTCAAGAGTACCAACAGTGGCAGAGGGAAGCATAGGAGTAAACAGGAAGTAGTTTGACGGAGAGACAACAGTGACGTGGTAGTCGTCCGGGTTCAGCTGCTTCAGCAGAGCAACGCTGCCCCAGCCAGTACCGAGAATAACCAGCTTGGGCTTGTGCTTCTGGGCCTTCTTTTCCGGCGAGTCGTCGTCATCGATAAGATGTTCAGCGATAGGGAGATTCTTGGGACCTCCTCTTCTTGGGTTCAGGGCAAGTTCGGAAACAACAATGTCGACCGAGTCTGCTTCTTCCTTGTATGTGGTTGCATCGAAGGCGAAGAAGGCAACTACCAGGACACCAGAGACGGCGACAAAGATGCCGAGAATAGTGAAGCCTCGGTAGAGGAAACGGAGAGTACGAGATCGTTGTGTAGGAGAAGCGGCAGGGGACTTTGGTGGAGGCTCGGTGGTTGTGCTCTGGCGACGGGCGTGGTTCAATTGAAGGAGGATGGCGGGTCTTGCGAGGGATGCTGGTGCTTGTACGCGTTGCAGCATTTCACGACGCACTGGACCATTGGCCAGAGAGCGAGTGAATTGTTGCGAACGGCATGTCTGGACAACCGAGCGGCGCAATTGCATCCCAGTGCGGCCGCTCAATTGACGTAGCGGCTGCATCTTGGGTGTGATGGCTCGAGGGGCCAGTAGAGGAAGCGAAGCCTATAGGCGGGAGTCTGACAGAGAACGAGAGATGGAGTTGAAGAAATTAATTGAAGTACAACATGCCTGTTCAAAGACTTTCAATTGAAGATGACGAGTCAAAGTGTTGAGTTTGGATCTCAAACCATGACTTCCAAGATCAATGCGAAAATGGGCGGCTTGATCGGACGTGGTGACGTATCACAACTTGATCCCTCGATCATCTTATCTGATCCGACTTTCCCGCCTGCTTCCCGACTCAAGTCTGCCCAACTATCCTGCGTCTCTTGACAAGAGCGTGTTGTGCATAGAGTCTGTTTCATCTCTGGTCTTATTCGGCGGTACAGCTCATGACGCTTCACAAGTATCTTCAACATGAAAGAGTAGGACGACTCGTTAGCACTGCCCGATGTGGGACCGGTGGGCATGGCTACAGGAAATTCTGATGGAAGATTGCTGTTTCCTGAACATCGATGGACAACGTGTCAATTAGTGTAACGAAATTGCCCTGTCTATTCGAAGTCAATGAGGCTCGCGGACAACGGTTGTCTAGATCATTCGCAACAAAGATGAGTCTGAAGTTCGTTTGTTGTAATCAAACAAAAGCGAGGTCAGGGTCATGATGATATCGGTAGGGACATTGAATTAAGAAGGTCACCGGCTAGTAGTCCACCAACGAGACGTCGCACTCACACACACTAACTTGACCAGCCACATTTACATGATCCTACGCCATCAAGTAGTTTTGCGCGCTTATCGTAGACGAGGCTCGACTCTCAAAAACACGAGGTAGATATTCTCCACGGCTGCTTTCGTTCATCTTACTTCTTCCTGATCGACCGGAATATATCTCGAAACTTGATTTACGCCCACCACTCTTCCAGAAAATCTCCATAGCCATAGATCCTTCCAGCGATGCACAAGACGGTATCTCCGAAGGTAGTTATGACCTTACAGGCCTACTCGTATGCACACACACTCCACTACCCAAAACTCGAAAAACTCAGAAAACTCGCAAAACACTCGTAACATCTTCATAGACGGAACCAAGGATCGAGATCACAGTGGTCGATGAACAGCAAAACCGGCTTTTGTTCTGTGTAAAATCTCGTTATCCGAGTATACACGGTATGCTCGAATATCTATCCGCAAAAGTCATAGAAGATGTGGTAGTCAGTGTATCGATCACCAGAGAGAGAGGGATGGATATCAGTTTCTTTACGTCATCAAGGGTACAACTTCCGACGATGCTCGCACGTTCTTCTATGGTCAGGCCTGACGCAAGGATATTATGATACAAGTCACAAAGACCGTTACTCTCACTATATTCATCCTCCTAGCGGTGCTCTCGATCATTCATAGTGAAGAGTCTCTCTACACTACGAGTAATCGAATGCTGGTGAATATTGGAGCCTCTAGACATGGTTTCCATTTACAACGCTACTATCTTCGATTGCTACGTCTCCAATTATTCGACGCCAGCAGTACCTCTACTCATGACACCTCTGCCAAACCACTCGCTAACAGTAGCGAACTTATCTCTGCTTCTATCGAGTGCGTCCAAGAACAATTCATGCCTGTCAGCACTCTCATCCTGGGCCCGCTTGATGGCCTTGACCGTCGCATTGTCATTCGCGCACTTTGGACACTCGACGTCAGAGTCCTCGTCACCAGCGCCGACATACAAGCACCGCTCGTGGAAACTGTGTTTGCAGAGGAAGTGGACGGTAGGGAGGTCGAGAGGAGCACCACAAGCCGAGCACCTCGTAGCGGAGAAGGAGACAGGCTTGGTAGCGAGAGTTTCGAGTTCGTTGGCTTTGGCTGCTGTGTCGGTGCGGTAGGACGAGATTAGCTTGCGATTGGACGCGATTTCTGCTCGTTCACGTTCGATTGTGCGGGAAAGGTATGTTTTGACGAGACCCATTGTTGCGACCTTGCTTTGTGACAAAGTCTGTATGACTTGGAGTGGTGCCATGAGACCATCGTCATCGATCTTCTTGAGTACGCTGTCGAGCTCAGAAGAGGCTTCGGCGAGGATTTCTTCGGTCGAGGTGAAGTATGCAAGCGCTGCTGGGTACAGTTGTGGTTCTTCTGGACCATACTTGCGGAGTGCTTTGATGGCTCCTGCTGTGTCGTTTGCAGCAGTGTAAGACCGGAAAATGTCGAAGTAGAGACCGCGTTGCTCGCGGACGAGAGTTGTGCCATCTCTGAAGTTCGATAAATGCGAGAGCAGTAGGATGTTGGAAGTACCCATACGTGTCTGCAAAAGAAGTCAGTATCAAAGGTGGATTCATACACCAAGTCACATTAATACTCACATTTTGCTCTTCAACAAGCTTCTTCGCTTTGCTCTCCCACTCTCTCTTGCTTTCGCCGGTCTGCTTACTAGCGATTTGGAGATACATCTCGAATAGTGTCGTGTAAAGATCCGTCTTGTCTTCATCTTTCAAGCCGGAGCTAGCGATGCATGCTTCAAGGAATGAGATAAATTCATCCGGATGATCGACGAACGAGGAGAAGGCGGCTCTAGGTTTGGGTACCTTGTACTCGACGAATTCATCCTCGACCGTAGTCTCGATAACATGTTGCGTTGTCTTGGTACCACCTGGCGTTCGTGGGACATCTGCACTCATGTATGGAAGTGGTATTAGAGCAGCAAGATTTTGTACGGCTGACGTCGCCATCTTGCCAATGCCTCCTGACTGTTGTTCTGTAGTGATCTCTTGCTCGACCACAGCGTCCTTCTTGGGTCGGAAATTGCCAGTGAAATAGTCTATGAAGAGCTGTTTCGTGTCCTCAGGGGAGTGCTCAAGCAAGACAGTGCCGTATTTTGTGAGACTTTCATACGCTTGTTCCGGCTCCAGTCGCCAGACATAGGCCAACGCTTCAGCATATTTCTTGAGATCCTCTATCAGGATATCAACAACTAGGCCGTGTTCGTTGTGCTTTCGCGCCAAGAAGGCGGCCTGATCAGAGTAGCCACCTTGGCGACACATCGTTATGGCTGTATCCAGGTCGAACTTCAGATCACCCGGTGATTTGATAAAATCTTCGAGCTTGTCAACGTCTTTTAGCTTTGCATAGCAATTCAGCAGTAACGTCGTATGGTCGGATGAAGCCTTGTGATGCTCATGTAGCTCTTCCAGATACTCGATAAGATTTCGTATCCGCTGGTTATCGAGGAATTTGCGAATGATTTGTGAAGGTTCAGTATTGTCGATAGCACGAAGATACTGTTGCATGGCGGTGTCGTAATCGCCCTTGCGATATAGGTAATCGCCATATTTGCGGAAGATAAGATTTTGCTGGACAGCATCGACTTTCTCCTTCTGCGCCAGGTTGATGGCCAGAACAAAGAACTCGCGTTGATACAGGATCTCAAGCTTCTGTTGGAAGGTCTTTTCGGTGTAGCGCAAGACTTTACCATCAAGGGTCACCACGTAGACTTGACCCCATGCAGAGAAAAGGGCATTGACCTGACTGGGTAGAGCCTCAGTGTGGGCGATGAGTTTGAGGTCAGGATTAAGGATGGTGAAGTTGGAGGTACTAAACAGATCGTCCGCCTGGCCACCACCAAATGACCTCGTCGGAGCATTTGTCATGTGTTTGGGAGGCGACACCAGCAGGACGTAGTCTTTGTACATAGCAGTGAGCTTTTTAGGACCTTCATAGGCATACGAAGCGACTCTGCCTCGCGGGTTGTACGCGTAGACGGCATCATCACGAGCAACAATGATGTCGTTTGAATGCAAATCTTTTGTCAGGCAGCCGACAGCACAACCATGTTCGTCCAGTGTTCTCGCAGGCTGACCCTGACCTTTGCCGGAAATGATGAGGGTCGATATCCTGCTTGTGGTGGATATGAACAGAGTTGTAACGTTCGCTTCTCTGAACTCAAGGCCGGTGATGGGTTCGTCCGTCTCAAGTACAGTACGCTGTTTTGTTCCTCGATCATGGATGAAGTCGCCTCTTATTACAGTAACGGCGCCATCTGCAAATCCGACGGCGACTTGAGACAGGTCCCGCAGTACAGCGAAGGCCGACACGGGGAAAGGCTTCCTGCCATTGGTGACAGAGACGGTGCAGAGACAGCGAGGTATTCCAGTCTTCTTATCGGGGCGGTCCAAGGCCCACACCTTCAGGACGGGCTCGTTTGGTAGGTCCTCGGCGAGAGTTATGAGTAGCGACGAGTGGGGGATATGGCGAATTGTGGTTAATGCGCCGGATTCATGCGCCTTCCATGATTGTTTGGTCTTGAAGGACTGATCTAAGAGTCGAAGTGTCCCGTCCGGAGAGCCGAGATAGAGCTGATCGGAGCTCGCAGTGATACAGCTGACATTGCCTTGCTAGTGAACAACTTGTCAACGCTGGATGGCAATCGAGTCGGCAGTCAAGGTACCTCTAGAATCGACTTGTCGGCGTCTGCGAGCTTGACGGGGCTGACATCGAAGAATCGGAAAGCTTTCCACTGTACGTACGCGTCAGTTTCTGAAGCTCCCTTATGCGACAGGTTACATACAGAAGTCAAGGCCATGTTTGTCAAGCCATGTCCTGAGAGCAGCTGTCTAAGACCATGCAACCATGCGCGCATCGGCGAGAAGCTCCGTCATCTCCGCTACCCTCGTCTTGGCATGGGCCAGATGTGTATTAGCTACGCCTGGACATCGTCAGGTACGCGGGGAGATTGATTTGATTAGAGCACGTGATATCGCGGGGTCGCGGCTCTCCTCGTCGCGTCTTCCAGGCAGTCTGCCAGCCCCAGCTGCCTCATGATGAGCACTGACAATCTAGCTCTTAGCCGATTGTACCATGCCGCCTGCCTTTATTCAGGACTCGGAAGATGAAGACGACCTTGTTACGGTAGCTGCACCTGCCGCAGTGGCGACTCTGACTAGATGCGGGGAAGAGGTGCCGAATGACATTGATGATCAGTCCTCTGCTTCTACTGCCGAGCTTCTCAGACGTGCCCAAGTCGCCCTGATGGCTCCCACTCAGGAAGACGTGCCTGTTGTCAACTTCTCCGATCTCGCTGCCACCTCCGTCGCTACTTCGCCCGCCAGTTCGCACAAGAAGCGCCCTGTCTCCGATACAGATCCTGAGCCTCGTTCGTCTGGAAAGCTCAAGCGCATTAAAATTGTCACAAAGCCAGAGTCACGATACTCTTCCACCGACCTCCTGCTCTCCGCCCCAGTCCCACCTTTCGATGGCACCAATGACACTATTCCCGGTCCTACCCTACCGTCCGCAGCTGGCCACCATGTAGTCCACGAGAAGAGAACCCCGAAGCCTCGAAATCGCAACTCGTCTCAACAATCATCGGCCGACCAGACAAACAACCTCACTCCTTGGTCAGGCACTGTTCTCGGTAGTAGCGACAGGCTCAATTCCGATGATGCTATCGGTTACCCTAAGGAGTTGTATAATCCAAAACCCTCTCGCTCGAGATCTGCCCAGGTTGACACGAGTCACATTGACTACACAATGGTGGTTGAGAAGGCCGTCAAGAAGGGAAAGCCAAAGCGTTCCGCCACCGACACAAGCGACCATGTCACCCCCAATTCAATCTTCCCCGCATTACCAATCGACCAAGCTCCTCCTTTCGAACGACTGTCGCCCAGTCCTGAAGCACCTGTCTCTACAGACTCTCTGCAACTACACTCTACCGTACCCGAATCCGTCCAAGATCTGTATTTATCTACAAAATCAGCCAGAAAAGCTACAAACACGAAGCTGCCAGCGAAACGCGGTCGTCCCAAGAAGAAGGTGGTCGCAGATGACGAAGAAGACGAAGAAGACGAGCCAGCTCATGGAGAAGATGTTCCAGCAGCAAGATCCACGCCCAGATCAGTCATCAAGACAGAGGTCCAGGTCGTCATAGAGCCAAGATCTGACCCAGCTTTGGCAGCTAGTGTACTCGCCCAGCTGAGACAGCACAAATCACGGGAGCCGACGCCCAAGCCAGACGAGGAGCCGGCCTTCCAGGAGGCCATGTCTGCACCCTCCCGGGAGATTGATCATGTCGGATTCAAGGCTGAGTCTGAGCTTGGGGTAGGTGACGAATCCGCGGAGGAAGTTATCAAGCCTAGGGCCAATGCTAGATCAAAGGCAAAGGCCAAGCCTAAAGCCAAGTCAAAGACACCCGAACCAGTCTACAAAGACGAAGATGATTACGAACACCAAGACGAAGACGAATTCGTGGAAGAGCCTGTGAAGGCAAAAGCCAAAAGCAAGGCAAAACCAAAAGCCAAACCAAAAGCAAAAGGAAGAGTTGCCAAAGCCATTGCTACGCCAGATCCACCCTCCGATCACGATGAAGACATGCCAGAAGTTCCTCCACCAGACGGAGATGAGGATGATTCTGAAGACGACCATCTCTCCGAAGCCGAAGAAGACTCGGAAGACGAATCTCCCAAAGCTAAACCCAAAGCAAAAGCAAAAGCTGAGCCTAAGTCGAAAACAAAGCCAAAGCCCAAGGCAGCAGCACCAAAGCCTACTGCGGCTACCCCAAAACCCTCTCCTCCTGTCCCCGAAGCAGAAATACCGGCTCCTGCCATCATGGAAGTATCTACTCCTGCTGCCGTCACGACACCCAAAGTTGCTACTGTGAAGAAAGACGCAAAGTCTTCGGCCAAACCTGGTTGGCAGCAATCGACGTATCGAGTGGGTTTGAGTAAGACACAAAGAATTCCCTCATTACTCAAGGTCTTCAAGAAGTGAAGGCCCCATATCGATTATATGTATGCATTACGACGGAGTGTTGAATTGACTGGGTTGCATGGCTGGACAATATAGCATAAGAACGGGATATGAGAATAGCATGGAGATGAAGGCTTTGCTTCCAACTACAACTGAATAATGACTTTCAATGGCTTTCTCTAACTTATAACACTCACACGACTGTGCCTTTGATCGGCTCTTGGCAGATATTACGACGATCACGCCGACAGTGACTTCTTGTCAGGCTTTCTATGTAAATATCAATTCACTTGGCCAAGAACTGTAGAACATTGCATGCTTCGAGATATATTAACGAAGCGGATCAGAATACCCTGGCTATCCTCAGCGTCCGATTGTCAACGGGTAGTCTCGAGACCCCTGACCTCGACTCTTCTCACCATCAGACATGAAGCCATACCCCGCCCTCACAGACTATCAATAGCCTTGATATGCTTATCGACCAAACACTCGTACAAGTCATCCCCATAGTACGCAGTATTCCCATCCTGACTAGTCTTCCCTCCACTCAGAGTATCGCCATACTGCCAGAACAAATCTGCTCCCGTCCCGACAGCTTTCAAAGCAGTAGCTTGCCAATCACTCTCAATCGTGCAGTCATTGCTCGCCCCAAACTCCTCAAGCAAGCAAGGTTTTCCAACTGCAGAGCAAGCTTTGGCATGTGCGACAATCCACTGATTACCCCATTGCTGCGTAGGCGTCACAGACCAAGACTCGGGATAAAGATGATATGTGCAAAAATCAATCGTGGGGGTTTCACAGTTTGCGGTGAAATTACTTCCGCCGGCTGAGAGTTGGTAAGGGTAACTGCCATCGTCGCCGGGGATGGGGCCGAAGCCTTCTTCTCCTGTGGTTACCATGTGTTTGGGATCAAGGCTTTTGATGTATTTGGAGGTGTTGACGACCCAGGTCTTTAGAGTGGAGAGGTCGCAGCCTGTGCAGCGGGGTTCGTTGGCGAGTTCCCAGGCAAAGATTGCTGGACTGGCTGTGTAGCGTGACACGACTGCTTTGATGTATTTCTGGTATTGGGTTTGGGCTTTTGTGTTGTTGTACCATTGGGTGTTTGAGGAGATTCCGGCGTAGGAAAAGTAGGCTGCCATGCCGCCGTAGTCGGTCCAGTTGTTTACGAAATTGATAATCAGTTTTATACCATGGGCTTCTGCGCTTTTTACCACGTAGTCGAGGCGTTGGAGGCCGTTGGAGCCTGTGTTGATGGTTGCTTCTCCATTGGCAAAGGACTGGAAGTAGACAGTTCCGTCGGTAGGGGTTGTGGTTACATCGTTGAAGCCCCAGACACGGAGGATCTTGAGACCTGAGGATGCGAGGTGTTGCATAACTAGATCAACGTCGTTGTTGTTGGTCAGGAAACCGATCCAGTAGGAGTTTGTGCCTGCGTAGTAGCCGGCCTTGCCATCGATTACAAACTTCGTGCCAGAGGTTGTTGGGAAAGAACCGCTGGCTGCTGCGGTAGTGGTCACCGCCTTAGAGGTCGAGAAAATCTTGGATGTACTGATAGGTGGCTTGGTCACCACCGTGGTCGGTGAAGGAACGGGGGCTTCGGATGTGCTTGTCTTGATGGTAGTCGCGACGCTTGATGCAGCTCCTGCAACACACTGAGAGTAGTAGTCATTTGCCTTGCTGCAGTGGAAACCAGAGACGCAGACAGCAGATCCAGTATAGCCTTGACCACCACACTGTCCGTATGCTGAGACTGCTGACTGTGCGTATGCAACTCCAGCGGCTGCCAAGGTCGCCAGAGAAAGAGAATATTTCATGATTGTGAATAGCAGAAGGAAGTGATCCACTGACAGCAAGGAGAAGAGGGAATTCCAGACGCTTATTTATGTTGGAGTCGAAGCAGCAGATGAAGGGTGATCTGAGAGAAAGAGAGCCTGTGAGCTCACAGTACCTACCGAAATGTATACACACTCTTTACGCGACGGCATCGTGACCAGAAACGTACTCCTCCATTCGAGCCCTAAGTGCATCTCCGGTCCTGTTTCGTATTGATCGTCAAGAGGAGAACTCTGATATCCAATAGTGCAGCATGCATGAATCAAATTGTGGTCAAGCAGGCAAAGTCGAGGCGGACGAATTCTTCTGTGACTCGTGGAAGAACGTATATCATGGCGAGGGGTTACATGCATCCGGCCGTATCCTCACACAGGCTATACTGAATGGCCGTTACCGTTGTATATGGGGGTTCGTAACATGTGGTAGATGGACAAGATGAAGCGAGGGCTGGAGTGGTGGAGAAAAAGGTTCGAAACGCGCCAAGGCAAATTGCAGGTGTTTCATCCACGCCGAGGTTCGCTTCCACGACATGCCTTCCTCTTTCGACACGGAGCAGGAATGATACAAGTCTTCCCGAGCGCATAGTACGCCTACTAGACTTTAGGCGTAAGCAAGTCATAGTCACCAGGCTGTTCTACTGCATTACCGCTGCACTACTCACCTCGCATATGAGATCGATCGTTGTTCGCACGCGTCGTCTTTCCCAGCAGTGATGCAGCTATGACCTCAACCTAGCGCTTGTGGGCGCAGAAAGTCCAGTAATCGGCATACCCAATTTCGAGATGTGAGGGACATGTCAAACGCGCGAAAAGGTCTGAAATTTGAGCGCGAAGTTGCTCACGGACTGAGCACCTTTCAGCTTGTCGCTGCTGTCATTCCGCTGGGATAATATATTAGCAAGTAACCCCCAAGGTGAGGCCGAGAATCCAGTCGGCGGCCACGAAATTAACCCACACAGCCTTGGGATAGCATCTCATTGCAACATGTCTCCGACTACCAGAACTCGCGCCAGCACGTCAGGAAATGTGTCACGACAGCACTTCGCTCTACTCGGACGACGAGAGAGTATGCAAAGTTGGGGATGCCTGAAAAGGCCTTGAGAAGCTCTTCAAGGCCATATGAGTCGATATCTCGAGACGCTCAATCCCAGCATCGCGCTTTTCATGAGCCAACTCGGATACTGACTCATATCAAAGATTTGCATCATTCAAGACGGCTGTGACTCTCTTTGGTCAGACATGGTACAAGGACAACCTCCGATCTCGACGGACATTTTTTTCACCTTCAGCTGAACAAGGAAAATTTCTTCGCCGTAAGACCCACCACCTGGCCCAATAAGAGGTACTCATTGGCCATATTTCCCTCGAAGCCTCAGCAGTCATGTCGACCATCAGACAAGCCATCTAGCGCAGGACGATAGCCACACCGTCGGATCTCTTGAACAATCTACCTCTCGAATTGCTGTTGAATGTTGCAGGATTTTTGCCGGTTGAAAGCCTTGCTTGCCTTTCTCTCACCTGTCACAATTTCTACGAGAACACCTGTCTTCGCAAGAATTGGACTCTTGCCATCCGGACCATAAAGTTCTCTTTCAAGCACATGTCATGTTGGACTCCGCTCGGCGAAGGGAAACTTAAATTTTCTAGCACTGATTTTGACCGACCTTCCGTGTCACTTGCTATGTGGTAGATGCTTCCGCCTCTGAATGCCACAGGAGCATCTAAGCAAATGGCTCGATTGCGGAAACTGCCACGGCACTATCCGCGACAACTACGACAGCGGCATAAAACTGATCTTCAACAAGACCTTACCCTGGTGGTTTATTAGAGCTGTAACCAGACACGACAGACAAGAGTCAGGCCAAAAGATACTCTTGGACCGCATCTCACTTCAGACCGATTGGCAGACCCGTTACAGTGGCAGTGATCTGGATCCACAAATTCGTACGTGGCTGACAAAATCAACCATTGAGCCAAGGGTATTTGACAAAGAATTGATGATACATACCTTTCAACGGGTACTGTTCGGTCTAGAATACGTGGCTTTGCTCGATACAGGACAAAATGAGTTCAGTCGTGAGCTAGGCCAGAGAATGCCGAGTCATGTCTTTACATCTGCGAGCACACTCATCACGGCAGACTTACGCTCATGGTGGAGATGCTGCTCAGATCGCATCCTAGCCCTAGCGGGTTTAGTGTTCTGAAGTCCTCAGTTCGCAATTGCGATCAATACTTAGTTGATTACACCTATACAGTATGCAAACACTTGGGTGGAGCTTTTGAGTTCGCCGTCGATACGTGGAGGAACGCAGGTCCTTGCCATGAGAACCGCGACTTGGAAGGCATGTACTGTCCACACAGAGATCTCGGTGCTAAAGCTCTCCACGGCAGGGGGTCTGAAATGGAGCCATGCGCTCCTGTCAGCGAGATGACCACCGGCTGGGTTCGCAAAGGCAATGAAAGCAATCTTCACAGTTCTACAATGACTGAAAATAGAATGGGCACTGTGGCAGAAGCACTGCCTAGCATAAGTCGAACGAATTCAGCAAGATCAAAATCTCTGAACAAAACGCATATCGAGGATTAAGAAATGGTAAACACCGGAGTCGGCAATGCCCCGAGTGATGGTATAGATCGGAATGGCTGACACCAACTGTGTTTGTTGACTGTGGGAACAGAAGTTCAAGCCTTCACTCCAGACTGTCGGTGTATTACCTATCTTACACTTGGACTATCTGAGGGTTGGACATGGAGCAGAATCTTCTTAATGGCCATCACGGTCGACGTCGGCCGACAACATCTAACCGAGTATACACCCACCTTCCTGCTGACGATCTCAACACGTCATAAGAAGTAGCTTGTATAAGCCTCCATCATAGTGCCTACCATCTCGATGATCTGTATGCGGATCAAGGTCGATGTTTGCGGGGTTATGGTGGGGTTATCGGCCCCGACGCCCGATTGACTCGAAGCTCCTCTGTCATGCAGCTCTGGTGTGGACGATTTCTAACAAAAGTCCACGGCAGTTACTTGTGAGTCGTTTTTGACATGGGACGTCTCTGCCGATGGTGACTTCCCACTGCAAAATGCTACCTTGGAAGCGGGGCAGCTCCATTCAGTATACCACGAGATCACCGAGTGAAAGGTGGGGTTGTATTAGAGGGAGGAGGAATGGGTACTCAGACACCGATAACTGACTCATAGCTATAAAGCTGCTACTGGTTACACATAATCGAAATTAGAGATCACTAACCTGCATCATGGTCAACACCAAGGTCTTTTCTGTCGGCTTTGTGCTGATCAATGCTGCATACGTAGCCGTCGCCAAAAGGAACAACAACCATGAGACCTCCGTACCTACAGTACACGTCAAAAATGGCACCTACACAGGTTACTACGCTCCAGCTTATGGGACGGACAACTTCCTTGGGATGCCATACAGTCAACCTCCAGTAGGCGATCTGCGATTCCGCGTCCCACAGTCTCTCAACACTACCTGGTCTGGGTCCAAGAACGCTACCGAGTACAGTCCAGAATGTATTGGCTATGGAAGAGATACCTGGAGTCAAGGCAATTACGTCAGTGAAGATTGTCTGACATTGAACGTTGTCAAGCCTGTCGGCTCATGTCAGAACCTCCCGGTACTCGTATGGATCCATGGAGGCGGTCTGGTGATGGGTGGAAGTGGAGACCGTCGTTATAATCAGTCATTCATCGTTGAGCAGTCTATGGAAGCAGGCATGCCGATCATTGCCGTCAGTATCAACTATCGTCTGTCCTCATGGGGTTTCCTCTATGGACGCGAAATTCAGGAGTCTGGTAACACCATGAACGGATTCAGAGACCAGCGTCTTGCTCTACGCTGGGTTCAGGAGAATATCGCTGCCTTTGGCGGTAATCCGAACCAGGTCACTATCCAAGGCGAATCTTCCGGTGGCACCAGCGTCGGCGCGCAAATACTCGCTTACAACGGTAGAGACGATGGGCTCTTCCATGGCGCGATCGCAGAGTCTGGAGCTCCCGTCGGTGCTGGAGTTGACTTTGATGTTGACGATTGGGAGCCCATCATCGCAAACATCAGCAAAGCCACTGGGTGTCAAGGCACTGACTCTGTGCTTGACTGTCTCCGCAAAATCCCAGTCGACCAACTCAACGCCGTGATCAACTCTACCGTCACAAGAGGTGCTCGCTACGGCCCTGTCGTTGATGGAGATTGGTTCACTCAGACTGCAACCAAAGCTTTGGCCAATGGCGACTTCCTTAAAGTCCCATACATCATCGGTGTCAATGAGGCCGAGGGCGTTGGCTTTGGACCTCAGCGTATTAACACAACCGAGGAGATCTTTGACTATCTTGTTGGATCTGGCTATGACAACTTGACTGCTCATGAGATTTCGATTCTGTATCCTGACATTCCAGCGATCGGTGTACCCAGCACGCTTCATGGAAGACCAAATGCCACTTTCGGACTCCAGTTCAAGCGCAGTTCGGCCATCGCTCAAGACCTTAGCATGAATGCTGCCAGACGTCTGACGGCGCACTGGTGGGCTAGACACGGAGCCAAATCGTATACCTAGTAAGTACTATCTTTGATACCTACAATGGCAGATACTGATTTTGTCTGTAGCATCTTCAATGCCCTGGTCAATGGACTATCCTACTTCGCAGGAGCAGTTCATTTCCAAGAAGTTGCCTTTGTCTTTTACAACACGGAAGGTCTCGGCTACCCACAGAACGGCGGTCCCAATCCTCTGGGAGGGTCCGAACGTGAATCACTCGTCGTTCTTGCCAAGCAGATGTGTCGAATGTGGATCAGCTTCGTCAACTACGGCGATCCGAATCAAAATCTTGGTCGTGGGTGCCCCTCTCTGTTACATGGATGTCACCCATACTGATATCAGACACAGTCTCTGCAGAGCATTGGAATGCCGTCGATGCCGACGAGCCCGAGTACTATTATTTCCAGCAGAACACGACTTCAAGATCCTTGCCAGATCTTGTCCGTGCAGAAGGTGTAAGCTACATGGAAGAGCTTATCATGGCTCGTGGCGGTAGAAATTGCACTGGTATCGTCGCCTGTGGCAGCATTTATGACGGTGAGCTCGGCAATCTATAGGTTATATCGGACCTGGATGGATACTGGTGAGTCGCTCATATCCGAATTGACCGATGGAGGATAGAGATGAGAGGTCATCTCGAGATATTCGTTGCCGTGTCGAACAGGAGGTCGTATGCACGACTGGCTGTGTAGAAGAAAGCAACACAAATTGGGAAGACATCCTGAGTTCCAAAGACATCAATGATGTGCATTAATAAGCACTGAGCGCTATCATACCGGATTTCTCATGTGAATCTCGATATACTGCGAAGAAAGTGCTCCAGTTTTTGACTTGCTTTTCTAGCAAGTCGGATCCCGCCTCATGTCGAAAGGTCGGTGCGCTTGTGCAGACCTTCACGTATCCACTCTGAACATGCATAAGTCTTGACAATGACGTCTTGTTGTTTGGGATCTTCGACAGTGACTTATGATGTGGTAGCTCTGGGTGGAATATTATACATAGGATACGCGCTTGCCTGTGTCGTTGCTCTTGTAGATGGCATCGACCCAAGCATGACGCTTGACAGCCCACTTCCAATCAGGGTAGTACGAACCATCAGCGAAGGCCTCGTACAGTCTTGCAACATTTCCAGGAGGACCTGGCCTGTCTTCGGTGAATTCGATATCCTTCGTCTCATCCGTCTCGAACAGCTGCATCCTGATTTTGATGTTCAGTGACATACTGAGAGCAAAGGTCTCTTCACCACGAATCTCGATAACACCTTTGTCTCCTTCAATTCGCCAGAGAACAGCAGGTCCG
This sequence comes from Aureobasidium subglaciale EXF-2481, assembly GCF_000721755.1. Classification (NCBI taxonomy): domain Eukaryota; kingdom Fungi; phylum Ascomycota; class Dothideomycetes; order Dothideales; family Saccotheciaceae; genus Aureobasidium; species Aureobasidium subglaciale. The sequence continues at coordinate 196,186 of NW_013566966.1, read as the reverse complement.
TCCATGAATGGTTTACCACCCGACACTACCGCTGTTGAATGCGCTCCGTTAGCAAGAATGCCAGACATGGTGATGTGATCAGCAGCGGTGCGTCGAATGGTTTTCACAACTTGCGAACCGTCATCGGACTTGATCTTAATGTCTGGAAATTGGACAGACAGTGTCGCGGAAACATCTTGGAGCTCGCCGAGAGTGTAGCTCACAGCATCATACAAGTGTCCGAATGGGATGACCAGCAGATTGCCGCCAATTTCAGCAGAGTTGAGGTACTCCATGGACTGAGTGGCTTCTTGACCGCCTATCATGCCAGCTTGGCTGATACTACTGCTAACAACACGACCGATTGCATTGTCCTTCTCCAGTAGCTCTTTGATACGGCTGATGACAGGGCTCATTTGGCTCTGCAGACCAATCATAGTCTTGACACCTTTGCGCTCGGCAAGCTCGAGTAGCTCCGTGGCTTGTTCGAGGTTCGAGGCAAGAGGCCACTCGACGAAACAATCCTTTCTAGCCTCGATGGCGGGCTTCATAGCCTCGTAGTGTCGATCGACTCGGACACAACATACAACCAGATCGACATCAGAGCTTGCTGCCATATCAGCTACAGAGCCATATGCTTTCGCAGTATTTGATAGTCCGTGGGCGTCGATGGACTTTTGTGATGACTCGACCGAAGTATTGCAGACACCTGTTATCCTATATTTCGACGAGTCTTTGAGGGAAGGGAGGTGAGCAGTCACTCCCCAAGACCATCCATCGGCGGACAGGCCGATAATGCCAACACCAAGAGGTGCCATGATAAATTGGTGATGCTAGCGTACGGTGAATATAAGCCAGAGAGAGTACGAGGAGCGTGTGGAAGTTGTTTGGCAAAGCGAGTTGTCTAAAACTGGTGTCGCAGTCAGTTTATAACGTATTGTGATTAATCTACGAGGTGCCAAAGATGTAGACTGTCTGTATAAGCGATGATGACCAAGCTAGAGCTGCTCTGCGCACGATGCGGGACGGATGGCTCGAATCCGGGCAAGTCAGCAGCGGCGGATGCGGAAAGCTGTCGGGCGCGCACTTGCCTTGACATCCGGCGGCACCAACCACGGACTGTTCCGAATGGGGCAGGTCTTGGCCCGAACATTGTCACATAAGGTGCACATTTGGATCATGTCCGTCATTAATTAGGCATTCACAATCTCGGGGTTATTTAGCGAGACAAGTACAACATCATCACCATACCACCGTTGTGTTTTTACGCTGTAGCTTCGATGTATCCCACTCCACTCGGTCATTACACCGAGTTCCTTCGGCGTCCCCATATCAAGATGTTGACGATCCATGGCTAATCTTGACCACGCGCATCTCATGACACTGGCTGGGGTTCAAACCAAAAGCCACAAAACCAGCGTTATCCGCTCTATTTTCCCTAAAGATCGAGCTCAACATCTAACAGTTATCACAAGCATGCGAAATTCGCAGACAGCCGAGAGTTGATTCGGTCGTACGCACGCCAATCTTGCCCTAGATCTTTCGAGGCCCGCTGTGCGTCATGTGTTGTCACAAACATCTTTCGACCATCTTTGAACAATCGCGCTGGCATCTCAAGGCCTCAGTATGAACTATACAGTTGTGCTCGATGATAGGGGCGATACGCTGATATTACTCAGCAATATCGACCCTTCGGACATTGCAGCAATTCCTGAGCCTGAGATTCTTGGTCCGCCGACAGGCGTATCTGACGAAGCCACCATCGGCTTTGACGCAGCACAAGACGCCAAGCTGTTGATGTCCTTGTGGCAACTGCTACAAATGCTCAAATAGACATTATCACATCTACTGCGCAATCATCAGCAGCAACAAATAAGGTCTTCACCAAAAGAAGCCCTAATGGTGGAGTGAGAGGCAACATTTAGCGCCGCGATCTGACCAATCCAGTCGACACTTCGCCATATATGAGCATCGCCAGTACATCCATATATTCAGATGCTAATATTGCTTGCAGGATGTCCCTTCGGGATATACGCCAGCTTTCGTTGGTCACCAGAGAGCAACACAGGACCGTATATATCCGGCCTATCTGACCCCCTCGAGATATGATCCCGCCCCTTTGCACCAAGACATGCGGTAAGGCCAGCTCCTGCGCGGTTGGTAAGTATCGAACATCATCAAACCTCTCAATATGACTGATCGATTGCTATATCTCGAGAGAGACCCCGATAGTAATAACAGCCCTGTGGGTAGCATCAAATGCTCATTGTGCAGCATGCCTCAAACCACATTAATTAAATTCACGACAATCACTACAGCTTAGTCCACCGTAACGATAACCACGATCGCAAAGAAAAACAAATGCCAAGAGTGCGCGGACGGTCAAGTGATCTACTCCGACGCCCCCTATGCATATAACACGAACAGAAAAATCGTGGTCCTACCCACTGCTTATGCCAGTATAAATGGCGCTTATGTAAATGTGACCACAACTGACTCGGGGAAGAGGGCTGCGAATTCGGTTGCTGTATCGAGTCTATCATTAATCCCTGGGTGGCCCGCTGTTAAGATGTCTGCTGCCTGTTCTCAACTAGCCACAGGTCATTCAACAGCCACAATCACGGTCACGACATCAACTCCCCTCATTATCAAGACTGGTATCACAACAACCATGACCCAGACTTAATATGCAGTGGCCATCGAGACAACTTGCGTTGGCACGAGGACTGGGCTCATTGACTGATCGAAATCCATCGTATTGGGCCTGTGGGTAATGGCTTTCACTTCATCGATACGAGGTAGCTCAAAGATGCTTGGAAACCCGCTGACAGACAGCTTCATCTTGACAAACTTTGGTGGAGGCACTTCTTATCTCTACCATCCCATGTCAGACATATGTGCCACGCTTCAACCTGTCATGTCTAGCTCGATTGCCATGCAAAAGTACGACGGCGGCTCCTCACACTTGAGCCGTGTGGTCGCAGCATTATCCCAGCAGAGAACCCGGCGTGGCTATCGACCCCCCGCTTGTCCAAGGGTCAGTGTGTTATGGCTATTGGAGACCGCGGAAGCCTCTGGCCGAGCGGATTCTACTCTGCAAACAACAACAACGGTCAGATTTTCAGTGTGAAGGCCGGTGACGGTGCTTGTTTCTACTTCGCTCAATTCTGCGACCAAAATTGGAGACGGTAACGAATTCACATTTTTCTTCCAAAAACTGCTCTCATGGTCGAGCATACGCCGAGTCTCGATTGTGTCTTCTAACAAAGTGTATTCGTGTTTCGAGCTTGTTTGATCCAATGACCCCCGGTTCCGACTATGTGGACTTCAGAAGAATTACGCGAAGTGGACGCGGCAAGCTGACCAGAGATGTGCGGCTGGCATTCCGAGGCAGTGAGACGCATGGTGCCGCTAATGCAAGACACATCTATCGATGGCCAGTATCTGGGGACGGAGCAACCGCCGCAGACCGACTCGTTTCTATTTCCAACAAGGGACGTCCGAAAGCCCTGGCTCAAATTCGACTCAATTTCGAGCATAGTATGGCGGCAAGGACTAGCAAAAAAGGCCTCAGCAAACATACCATAACTCAAGAATAAATTCATCACGATTGAGAATCGCGTTACCGCCACCAGAACATATCACAATGCAGGAACCATCGTGGTCACTGCACTTCCTCATGATCTTGTGACATGTCAATCTGTCAAAGCGCGGAGAGAACGAATTCCGCAGACCGTCGGGCCATGCAGCGATTTCCATCTTGGACATTGTTAATTCCAGGTCTCGCGACACTTGCATCTTCAAACCGGAACCACATTGCCGACCACAAAACAAACTGACAGAAACTTGATCAGGTACGCGATCGGAATATGTGATTAGAATGCAGAAACAGAATCGTCATCCATTATGCAGGAAAGCACGATCCCAGAGACCGGGGTTGAAATTGACAGGTTGGAAGAAGCAGGGGCGGCTATGCAGCTAACTCGATGGAGTCATGCAGCCGCTTTTCTGGAAACAGACTCCATGTTTGTTACCGCATCCTTGAGAAAGTTGACTTGTCGAATTGATACAATCTGCGGTGAAGATGAAATATGCCATTGTACGAATTCGAGTTTTATGGGAAGCGATCATTGCTCCGCTGAGAATTGAGGTAAGTCGTCCTATATAAGAACTTCCATGGTCGTGTAGGTCGAACCCAGCTGATCATCTACAATTCACTTATCCATACCCCAAACATACAGCATCTCGTTCACTTTCGATCCCATCAATTGTCCGCAGCTCCAATTCGAAGCTCCATCCACCACACAAGCAATGGTTCAACCCATGCGAATTGATGCCCGCGAGTGTGCACCTCAGCCATGCGCTTCTCTTCCTGAAAACACTGCTCTGTCGCCTTGCATCAATCATACTGTCTCGCCAATACTTGGTCCCGTAAGTCTCGATCGCTATCATCAGGCCAACTTTCAATGCTCATGATACCAGATCGCGTTCGCAACTCGCCAATGTGTCTGCGGCCGTTTCGTCATCGCTGGAAAGCGTTGTACATGTGGAAAACAAAATTGAGCCCACACATCTTGTCCAATTTCCCACTGAATCCGTGCAGAAGTTCTGGGTAGCTCTTTGGCCGTACACACACGAGGAACTTGATGTTCCAGGACTGCTATCTGCTGATTTGTGGCACATAATGTCCCTCTGACTTCGAGTACTGTGGCCGTCGGCGAGACAACTTTCTTATTGCCTGCTTTCTTATGTCTCAAGGATCTCATGAGCTTTGCTGGCTCTGTGCTATCCTGTAGGATCAACAATCTCCATATTTGCTTTCTGTATCATAAGAACAGACTTCTTAACTTTATCCGTCTGTATCAGTTTTACCACAATCTAAACCTAGTCACCGCTTCGTTCTACGCAGAAATATGTTACACTTGGAATCTCCTGCATAGTGCATCTGTGGCGAATAGGATCAATGTATGAGCTCCATCGACCAATCTACTCGATGCTCATAACATCATGCGAAAAGCACATGCCTACTTCCATTGGCCAATTCAAACTTCCAAACATCACTCTTTCCTTGAGGCTTTCACTCGAGGAATGAAGTTTGCGCTTCGTAACAATTCCGCGGTTAATATTGTGACGTCTTGTAACTTTCGACACGGCAAGTATGAACCAAGGGCCTCGCACTGCCCATTTGAACCAACTTCTGGGAAAGGGCAAGCGAATATCCCATCTGCCTCCCCAAATCTCATCATTGACTTCACCTTCTCTTCCCTTCCCCCTCTTGTCCTTTCCGTCAACATCCATTTCTTCAACACATCCACCCCTCCTCCTCCCATCCAGATTTCCCAAAATCACAGGTTTCTCTCAGCGACGGACCCGTTCACGCGAATCCCCTACTCCAATGCCTGATTCGTCAGGGGGAGATCCAGCAGACCACAGTTCACAGGCTTCACTCTGCTTTATTGCAAGTTTGCTCCTGTTGCGTGTGCGTCGACCGGGACGGTCTAGAAGCGGTTGACCGATCAAGACATACATACCTGACATATTGAGGACGTTGGCTCTAGCGCCTCTTTTCGAAAATGTCGTGTTCTTGTTTTGCTGTTTGGTCTTGCCGAGGTCGTGTGGGATTTCTGTCAGTCGATCTCGTTGTCAAGGTTATTTACCGCTTCGTACCTCCGTTGTTATCTACGAAGCATTGCCTGGACAGGTACAACTCCGACCGGACAAAGTGGAATGCACGATCGTCTTGTTATCGCCATGTACAACGACCATGTGGACATCCAATGCGAGCTACCAAGTTTGTAGGCGCGTTTACCCTTTTTGACCAGCTATCAATCATTTGGACGGGAGAATCTGACAAAAAGGCCATTTCAACAAATCATTTCTCATTTCGCTCACATCCTTGCTGACGGTCTTAATTCATCCTCTGTATCAGTTGTGGCACTCGATCAAGCACTTTCGTTCAATTTGCGTCGTTCGGATCAATCGCTCGCGGTAACCTCTGCTGAGGCCCGTGCTGCAACACCTGCTTCCAGATCTTGCTCCTTCACGTGACGTCTGTGTAGCAAGCTTGGAGTTGGCAAGTCTTCGCCGATCCCGTTGTCTGTTTCCGGGCCTGAATGAGGCTCGGACATATGGACTGATGCCGTAGAGCGAGAGGCAGCATCGGTCGAACGATCAGAAGCTCCGGCGCCTACGTCGCTTCTTGACATATCGAACATCCAAGGATCCTCTTGTTCGAAGGTTCCGTCATTATCGCTATTGTTGTCTTCCTGCTGTGCGTCATTACTCATCGGCCTTCCAGTCCACTTCGTGTTTCGTCGACGATAAGACCAGCGTATAGCATTGAACACCTTCCTCGGTGTCAAATCCCATACCATCTGTGCAGTCGTCTCGATAATGTATCGTAGAATGAGCCATTCTGAGGGCTGTGGCTGTAGCTTAGGCGGCTTAAACTGCCGGAACCGAGCAGCTATTGCGATCCACTCTCGACGTGAACCTGGTAGATTGGATGATGTTTCGCTGGACACGCCGTTATCAGAGGTATCTATATTGACATGATCGGCCATGTGATCGATGATTCTTGATCTGAAAGTACTATATACTTCACTTAGTAGTCTGACGATCTGATTGAGATTGAAGGTCACCAAGTATGTTGCTATTGCCGTCAAACACATGGCGAGCATAAGTCCGGTCCAGCTGAAAGTATTTGTGGTCGACCACAGAGACTAGCTCATGTCAGGACTGGTGATTGAATGCTGGAGATTGACTTACTGTACAGAAGCTCAACGGAAGGTAAAAAATGCTCACGTATGTAAGCAGTCGGACGTTCTCGCTTAGCCGATTGGCAGCTCGGCTTTCCAGCACAGCACTGGCGTTGAAGAGCTAGCCTTCATCAGTATCATTCGGACGTAGCATATGTCGATAGCTTACTCCGTCTCTCAATGCTAGGACCCTCGAGTGCAGAAGCGAAGCACGCTTCATCGTACGATTCAATCGAACCATCTGCGGGTCCAGTGCCTCTAATACTTTGAGCTCTTTTCCGGCCAACACTGCTCTGTCCGGATAAACCCGATTGACGAGCTCGAATAACCTTTCGCAGTTTAAACGTGTCTCCTCGAGCATTTGTTTGTATGCCGATAGACTGCTGAGCATCCAGAAGTACCTTCTTGATCTAGAGAACTGTTCGTCGTCAAAGAGTAGCCGATCATGGCGATCAGGATCGACTATCTCGTTGTGGACGTTCACCATGCTTTCCATATATCGCAGCAGGGAATCCCACTCTTCCATAACCCGCTTCAGGACCATGGACGTAACCAAGCATATCGTCAAGGGCAATGCAAGCAGAGGCTCACGGACAAGTCGCTCGATGTCGTCGAATACTAGATCTCTCGACGCTGTCTGGACGCGGCAGATCCAGTTTTGATCCCGTGTCGTGGTGTCCGTATCGCTCCATTGAGCCCATATCTGGTTTGCTTGTCAGATACTCTGCACGAAATTATGATTTTACACACTCACAGAACAAGCCTTTCCATGCAAGCTGCGTTCATAGGGGGCATCGTAGAGTTTGCCTGAAGGCCATGCCCAAGCTGGATCCGCATTCCTCGGCTTCGGATTAGAAGAGTACCAGCAGACTGTCATGTTAATGTGACCTTCGTTCTGGAGATCCCCAAAGGTGTAAAGATCCTGATAGAACCCCTTATCATTCAAGTTGAAGAGTTCTGTGACGGATCTCGACTCAAACCCCTCTTGGAAGCTGAAAATCAAGTCAGTGACCCAGTCGTCTCATCTGCTCACTGCACTCACATCAATCGTTGTGATCGGAATTGACTTTCGACCGAACACCTATCGCTCTTGTCTGTTTCGATAGCCGTCATTTGCTTTGCGCCATGCTGTTGTTCTAGCTGATCCGGCTCCAATTTCCAGGCGCGATATTCCGCATCAAAGTGGCCAAATTTGGTGACCCATGGCTCTAGCCTGTCATTGTAACGATATATGTGGGGTCCCACGCCGTATAGATCATTCACTCCGTTAACATGGACTCTCACGAAGAAAGCAATCCCCGTTCGCATCCCGCGAAATAGTCGTCGCAGATCATGGTCATCAAGGCGGCGCTCCATGCTATGGATCGGGATATGGAATCCGCCCCTGTCAGCGTAAAAGTAGGAAGGCAGTCGGCCATCAGACGTGTGGCCTGCGAACCGTATTGGTATGTAGCCTTCCGTGCGGACTTCTGGAAAATATGCGGATGTAGATCGAAATGAGCTTTCGGAATCGATCTCTGTTTCTAATGGCGCGCTTTGATCATAAGCATTGTAAACAGATCCTTGACCATTTGTACATACCTGGTAGTACTCATCTCGTCCAACTCTATAATTCTTTAAGGCTCAGAGTGGATGATGTAACGTTCACAAATCCCAAGACAAAGATACCACGTCAAGAGAGTTGTCGTAGGTAGGACCCGCAGCCACGGCAAATCCTATTGGTGGTCAATAATGACTGCGATCTCCAGATTGATGCAGCAATTTGGCAAAACTTCGGGTACTTCCGCGCATTGAGAATCAATTCGAGGGATCGTTCGCTTGAAAAGCGGCTTCCTTTTCGATTGTCGTTATTCTAGCGGAGCTAATGGTGTCGCGCCCTCCGTTCTTGCAAAGAATGGACTTCCTCCAGAACATTAAGTTTTGATGTATACATTGTGCATATGCAGACCGTTGGGAAGTGTGAGGCTTGGAGACTGCTTGTTCTGAGCTTGATGATACTATTCCTTCGTTGAGATTTTTATATATGGCGACACACAGCTGTACGCATTATCCAGCCGCTGCGAAGATATCGTAGAAACTCACAGTTGATCCCGGCTCGTACGCAGGCCACCCTCCAACCCTCTGATAGAGGCTGCCCCTGATCTTGAGCCATCTTTTGAGAGTTTTTTGGTGCTCACCAGAATATGCTTGTGAGGGTTCCTCGACTACAGGCCCCCTCTGCTGGATGACCGTGAAGAGGAACCGCAAACCGTCAAACCGTCGTGAAGGGCGTGAAGCCTAACAGTAACTCTACACAGTAACCTCTATTGCCGTTCGATGATTTGATCAGTAGGTGACACAAACACGAATGTTGACGCGTCGGAGATGGTGGGTTTCGCACGTATATGAAACTGTACCAACCGAGTCGCCGACATGCATGGCATCCAAACATCCTTGAGATGACAAGGCGCAGTGCTCTTCGAACGCCAAGATGAGAACCTGACCACTCAATGCGTGCTTACAATAGGTATACTGTACTCAAGACCAGTCAAGTGTCAAATACAACTGCCCAGCCTGGTGCTGCTGCAAACCATCTTTTTGCTTGTGTCCCAACAGCCACAATGACCAGTGTCCGCAACTCGACATATTCAATGCACAGTGTGGCTGATGCTCACCTATTGGCAATGCTGGATGGCAAGCAAGACGAGTGCGGACTCGCGACCCAAGTCTCCAGACTCTCGGCATTCTTTCCCACAAAGCTTCTGGAAACAATTTTGATCGTTCCAGGCACTTCGCGCTGCAAGGATGAGACCGACATGTCTGGAAACAGGCTATCAGCAACCTCATTCGATGACATGCAGAGATCAATCCAAGTCATTGGACTCCCAAAACCTGAGAGGTCAAAGTCCAGGCTGAAACTCTCTTCCGAGTCTGAACGCATCATCGAGGACGCGGCAGATGATGATCTTTTTCAAGACCAGGATTACGACCCTGAACCACAGATGCAATACTTGGCACCTGATAAAGGGGTGGTCGCGTTTACGCCCAAGCACCGTCAGCAAGGCTGTGGATATCGTCACCCACCGTACTCTGGACCGTGTGTGAGAACCAACTGTTGTGGTTATGGTGGAGGATATCGTGCTCCTCAGCGACCGCCGCCGGCTTACTTTCCAGGGTGCAGACGGCAACGAAGGTGTGGAGGTGGATATTACAATGGTACAGGTGGCTATGGGTATGGCAGAGGTGGGCATCCAGGTTGCGGTGTGCTTTATGCCCAAAGGCCGATACTTATCCGACGGCATCGCGGTTGTTGCTGTTGTTGACGATTTTTGGTCAGGGCAGAGCCTCGGGCTTAGAACTGAACTGGAGGCCCAGTGGAGCTGATTGTTGGCGATAGAATAGGCGGGACGGCCTCCGGTATCTTGTTGACAGAATCTAGCCCTCACCCCTTGAGTCAGTGATCTTCAAGATCTTTGGTACAGTTCATTAAGTCGTGTTACGCGAATTAGGTGGGGTTGTGATGAGCCGCGATCAATGCCGGCCTTATATTGAATCGCATGAATTGATCCATAGAATCGCTGATATGCCGTCACACAGTGGCCCATGAGCTCCGTGCAACATGGCCAACACCTGGTTGGGACTTTCTAGAAGCAGACGTTGCTCGACATCCCTGTCAGATCGCATCCCGGCTATCGTGAAACGCCACGTGAACACTGCGATAGGGTCCACTCGGCAGTGCAATAGATTACGAGGATCAAACCTCGAGTACTCATCCTTGCACGTGGTTGGGAAAGATTCGAAGATCTGGTCGAGTTTGACGCCTGAGCGACACGAAACAAGAGGCTGAAGTTTGTGTTGTGTGCTTCGAGGAAAGATCAAATCCGGGAAGAGCCGAGAAGGGAGCGGCTTGCATCGACCTGGGCAACACAAAAGGTGGAGAGCCGATTGATCTCATCACCATCATGCAGATGCTGACACTGCAGCAAACATGTTGACGACCGCTTTCTCAACATTCTGTCAGCTGATCTTTGTTTGGCTGAGATGCCTGGCATCTTTTGTAGACTCCATTGCAGTTCGATCCTGGAGGTAAATCCTATCCCGACCCTAGTCAGCGTTTCTGGGCAGACACCTCGGAGAATGGTTCTTGTGTTTAGAAAAGGTCAATCTTGTGTTAAGGTCATTGCGAAGTGTTCGCACCGAATATCCCTCGATTTTCAAGACATGACAATGTGGATGCGGATGATGGTTGCGTTGCGAATGGAAGTCAACATATGGAAGGAAAGCCGACTTCGGACTTTCGGGAATGCCGAACAAGCCTCGAGTGATTGAGAACAGCGATTGGAAGAAGTTATCCGTAACGCGAGGCGAACAAATTGAGGTGCATGATCAACATCAGGAAGTCGGCAAGGTGCATTTGCAGCCCTCAGATGCGCGCACTGTCGCACGCAATCTAAAGAGCACTGCGCGTCTTACAGTCCTCTCTGCTCAATGAGCTCACTGATCCTCGAGAAACCACGCAGATGTTCGGCTGACAGCCTGGCAAATTTTGAAAAGCAGCGAACACAACGTTGAAAATCTAACAAGGATGTTTGGTCGTGACGGCTCCAGAGTCGGGTAGATAACAGTGGCTACCTGCCCAGATGACAGGGAATATACTCGTTTAAGAGCAGTAATGAACATCACCCGGCGTAACGAAGGAAAATTGATTGCTGCGAAACAAAGGGCTTCGGAACATAGTGCTTTTGAAATTGGGCTACAAATTGCAAAGCGTTCAGAGCAGGCATCTTGTGTATCGCAGGATCAACAGTAAGAATAGACCAAAGCGGCATTCTTGTCTGTAGGTTCGGCAGTGATGAGTGTTGTCGAGTCGTCGAGTGGTAGATGGCCGGGGCTCTTTGCAGTAGGGCGAGTTTAAAAGGTCCACAGCATGTTACGAGGCGCAGGATTGAGGTCGTCTGATCCGGCAAAGCACCCCTAAAGTCGAAATTCGAGCCGTGCGTTTCTCCAAAACAGTTTAATGCACGAGCTGCCGATCCCGTCCCCCCCCATCGGACTGCGCTGCGACGGACGCGGTGGCGCGCTGTAACTGGTCTTGACTGCGCAGTTGCAGCTTAGTGGTTACGGAGTCGACTTGATTGATCTTCACGTCCACGGCTGTCTTTTCTTTTCCCCCCGCCCGACACTCCTTCCCAGCACTGTTCAGTCTGCCTGCTGCCGTCTGCCTCTCGCTCTTCCCATCTCATCAACCGCTACAGCACACACGCCTGGACGCCGGTCGTGCCAGTGGAATTGGCACATTTGGATTCGACGTTTGAAAGTCAAGCTGAAACACGATTGTGGGACTTGAGCGATTGCAACGTGGGGTTGTACAACGACATTCTACAAGCTTCAACGACGATATAACGACGACATGGCTCCGAGCTTCACCTCACGTCCACGCTCGTCGCGCGACTCGAGACCGGCCAGTCGAGCAGACGACGACCTTGTCATCCCGGATCGCACCTCGTCGCTACATTCGCGCATCACACAGCCTCTGGCATCGCAACTAACCCAGCCGCGCAATGGCCAGCGAACTCCAAAGACCCTCACCCATGCTTACATGGTGTGTGGCGTCGGTCGTGAGCCGTCGCAATGGGTCAAGGCTCCTCCGCCATCCCAGGGAAAGATTGGACACATGAAGGGCGCTGTTGGTCAGTTCTGGCTCCCTGAGATTCTAGGGAGCAGTCCGAGGCTGGAACAGGACAACGACATCGCCCGCGCCCTTCATGCTGCGATGAGGGTATGTCTACACGCCATGTCCGCGAGTCCATTGTACTGATCATTTCCAGGCATGTTTCCCTCATGACGTCGAAATTTGCACAGGCACCATGCAACCTCACTGTGTACACCATGCATTCGTTCTCCAGCAAGATTCTTCACACACTCTTTACGGTATTGCCCTCCGCGTCTGGTCTCGCGCTGATGAGAAGCGCGCTGAAACAATTCGCGAGCTGAGAAAACGTACCGAGACCGACTACTACGAGACTCCTGGCGAGACATACTGGATTCCTTACTGCTTGAGTTTCCTTTCTAGATACCCCTTGTATAACCTGCTCGGCGACTACCTTCGTGGCATGTGGATCCACTGGAACAAGGCTACTAACCTCTTCCATGCAGAGGAAGTCTCTCGCATACTCAGTTTCCCTGCTCCTAGGCTCAACGACCTTGTCCGTATCGACATGAAGGACTACGCTCTTTGCTACCAATTCCCTTCTTCTCCTACTGGCTTCCAGAATTTCGCCATGTGGCCTCTCTTTTCTTGTCTATCTATTCCCAACATTGTCGGTGTCACCGAAGCCGCCATCTCGCCCACCCGAAGAATCATCTTCGTTAGTCACTACCCGGCAATGCTTACAATGGCTGCCGAAACTATCCGTTACATGGTTCGTGTCTATGAATGGAGCGGCTTGTATGTGCCCATTGCGCATGCTCGCCATGCAAGGGACCTCGTCCAGGAGCCTGGTCCGTACATTATTGGTGTCACTGCTGAATGCCGCACTCTCTTTACTGCCCCAAACGATGCCTTGGTAGTTGACCTGGACCGCAACTTCGTACTGACCTCCAGCCCACCGGACGTTTTGACAGGAGGCCAAAGGACTAAAATGATCAATCGTCTCACCCAGGCCTTGAAAGGCGATGTCGCACCCTCTGGTGTTCCCCAGCATCTTCGATCGGCTTATGGTGGCGGTAAGCTCATTCCGGCAGGTCAGATTATCGTCATGCGTGGCGAAGTCGAAAGTGTGCAGGATCCCGGTTGGTGGAACCAAGACGCAGTCATGTCTGTCATGGACCACGTCTGCGAGAAATTGGGACGCAACACTGGCATTAAGGCTGTCTTTGGTGGTTCCCAGAAGAAGCCTTTGATGACCAAGGTGTCAACGCGTCATCTCAACGAAATCATCCGCGAGCGCAATCAATACTCTCGTGATGCGAACGAGGCCTGGCAAGATTTCATCAATCTCAAGTGCCGCATGGATACAGAGGTTGTCAAGGTCACCAAGCGCAACAACATCCTCGACGCTGAGCTCGACTCCTGGAAGCAGCAATTCCTCAAATTCCAGTCTTTCGCCGAGACACTCACCAAGGAGACACAGGAGCTCAAGGTCAAGATCGAGGGTCACAAGCGTGAGAATAGAAGAATCGCTCAGATCTCCGAGCAAGCAAAGGAGGAGATTGCCCGTCTTACTCCCAGACTTAGTGGTACTGAGAAGCAAAGGGACGATGCTCTGGAAGCTCTTGTTCTGCAACAAGAAATTGCTGAGGAGCTCGAACGCGAACGCAAGCGTAACAAGCAAGAAATCGCATCTCTGCAGCAAACCAACTCAGCTGTACTCCGTCAACGCGATGAGGCACAGCGTGTTGTTCTCCATCTACGTGCTTTGATCGACGGTCAGGCACACCACATGGAGCACATCGTCCGCACCATCGAATTGCCTGACGAGGTCGATGAAGCCGCAGCCACTGCTCTTCCTGCATCTCCTGCTCCAGGTTCGTCGGTTGCAGGAGACAACGCCAGCGCGCAGACTTCGCGCGCCTCGTCGCGCAGCAGCACTCGTATGTCAGCTCGTGGCGAAGATGCTGCAGCTGAGATTCTCCGTCGCAATGCTGACGCCCGTCGTCGTCTCAGCGCTCTCAGTATGACCGATGTCGCAGACCGACAATTGCGCGACAAGACTGATGCGATTGCCTACATCATCCGCAACATCAGTGAGCAGTGCGCCGCAGCAGTTGAAGGTCTCAACATGGCTCAACGTGCCGAGTCCGTTGCCGGTGACCGCAACGGCAACGAGGACGACGCAAGTCTTGCCTCCTCCGAACACGGCGGCAACCTCAAGCGTCGTAGCAAGGGTCGCATCATGACACGCGCCTCCCTCAGCGATGCCGCTTCCGAATACGACGGTAGCGAATCCTCCAACTACAGCCTCCACGACGCACGAAGCCACACAATCCGCAGCAGCATCCCAGCCACACCCGATCTCGTACACAGTCACAGTTTAAACACACTGAACCGCAGCAGCACATCTATGAGCATGATTTCCTCCTCCACAGTTGCCACACCAGATAGAGGTAGCATGCAAAGCCACTGGCGTACTACTCTGCAAGAAGACATCCCAGAGCTTCCCACCAAGATTGCGAGGACGGAGTCTGGAGATTCTGGGGCTGGTGATGAATTTGATGCTGGTACTGCTGCTGAGGATGAAGAGCCTGTGAATGCAAAGTACTCTACTAGAGGGCTCGAGCATCGTTTGCAGATGCGTTCTAATTAGACGTTCTTCTTTTTGTGAGGTCTCTTTTTTTTTCTTTTTCTTATTCCTCAAAATTCTCGTGGTGTATTTCTACTTATTTCTTCTGATGATATGGATTATCTCGTTTGTATGTTTTCTTTTCTTTGCTCTTTTCTTTACTTTTGTTTTGATATTCTCAATTACCCTTAAGCAGGCGAGCGCTTTCTTGTTTTCTGTTTGTGGTTTTCCTCGTCCCAGCTAAATCTATTTATCCTTTTTCTCTTCATCCAGTTTCTTGTCAGCAGTGCAACGTGATCTTGATCTTACGTATAACAACTATGCCTTATGACTGTTATCACGTCCGCTAATTACAAAAGGAGCTCTGTGCCGGGTTTTCCTTGCCTATTCCCAATATTGATCCTCATCCAATAATTTGGAAATATTTACAGTGATGGTTCATACATCTTTTGATCGGCATGAATTCCCGAGGGCTACGATACATACATCCTGATGCTTCTCTTTATGCATCTATACCTTTGTCCTCGGCTGATCTGTTCTCCGTCCCATCTCGGTCATCTCGCCAACTTGGAAGTATTGTGGATTTGACATGTTTGTTAACATCAAAGCTAAAGGATATTTCACGTGTCTTGGATACGCGGCTTATGATAGATAAAAATGTTTTGCACGAGCTGCGTCTAAAGATGGGCACAAAATCTGACGCCTACATCTGATTTTCAACCTTATTCAAAATTGTATATGCTCTCTCCCTGTATGGACGAGCTTGTGGTCGCTCCTGCCTTGACGATCAAAGCTGATCGCGCCTTCCACTTTCAATCCATCCACATCCCGTCGACTGCTGAATCTTGTATCTCTCGTTCCTTCCCAGATACTGCGAGTTCTGACTACTACTTTCCTCGTTCAAGAAACAACACAATGGTGAGCTGTAGAGAGCCGCAGTCACACTTTGATTGAAAAGAGCCTTCAAGGAGAGCAGTAATGGGAGCGAACGTCCGTAAATTCCGTAGACACTCCTGCTATTCATCGAAGCTTTTTGTGCCTTGACATGTATAGGTGTGGAAGTTTAGCATATGAAGAGCTCATGCGATTCTCTCAGGCTAAGAAGAGAATAGCACCGGCTCTCTTGTGTCCTTGCTCTTGTGCTGGTAATCGATTTTATACGTAGCTATAAAAGGCAGGGAGAACTCGAAGAAACACAGCCGTGTCCGAGAAGAGGGGCATTCTATGCTCAAGTGCCTGCTCAAGTGATTGTAACATAGTCTGGCGATACTCTCTCTTACTGACTTACTTCTCGATGCTCAACCCACGTAGCTATAGCTTCTAGCCGACTTGGCACATCCTCTCCTACAAGCTCGATGACACTGGCGCCGTCAGGCCAATGCAGCAGCGATCCTGGAAACTTCCACTTAATCTCAACAGGGTTCTTGCGGGTTGGTACGTATTTGATCTGCGACAGACGGCAGTAACGTAACTTGGTCAGACATGAAAGCTGATGAAGTAGTCCACTTTCCCAGGTCTCCGATTGTGGGACCCATGTTTGTCTGTCTGGTATAAGAATCAAGACGTCATCTAACGTAACAGTTTCAATTCTACGGCTGTGATGGGTCAAGAGAGAGTCCAGCGCGAGCAGATCGACGATCGTGCATTCTTGAAGATGGAGCCTGGTGATACGCGCGGATGCCAAGTAGTCGTAAGATAGAGAGAGGTTACTCGTAGGACTTATCGCGTTGATAGCGTGATCACTCACCTCCGATTTGAGCAACGTCAACCAAAGTTCGCCTTGGTCAAACGAGAAGTGAATGTTCGAGTCTCTACCCTCCCGGTCTAGAAAGATGTCTAGCAAGAATGGTATACTCTCAGGCTCGAGATATGATTTGCCCGTTTCCCTCAGACTCTGGAGACCCAAATCAAGCTGATGTAATCGGCCTCGCCGGCCGACGTCGAATTTGAGGCCACGCATGGGACAAGCAAATAGTTTGGTGGATTTCAAAACCGTCTGGAGTGTCTCATCGAGATTGTAGTCGTGATGCGTGTCCGGTCCGCCGAGTAATAGCTGACGCCCACCGAAGCTCTCCAAAGGATTTCGATCGCTGACTCCAACAATCACCTCGCCATGGTTTCTCGTGATTTTGCTGAGGATCTTCGCAGTGACATTTTCAAAGAGAGCCGATTGGGCGAAACGAGCAGTACGATTGATATCTCGAGTTCTTTCTGCCAGAGTATCAAATATACCGCATTAAACTCGATGCTCTTGACAAGAGGTCCTAAGACAGCATGTTCTGTTATTTTGAGGAGCTTGTTCATGCTGTATGCTGAGACAACATGGCTTCTCCCCACGAAAAATACGAGGCCGAATGCCTTGGTTGTGGAGGCACAGAGTCGTTTGTTCATAACGCGGACGCGTTTGAGATCGTTATCGTCCAGAAAGCTGACGATTTGGGAGATGATCTCCCCGGGACAACCAAGTAACTTTGGTCTCGTCTCCATAGTGTCCAGTATAAAGTGTGCCTTGTGCCGGGGCATTGAAACAGAAGCGCTGCGCTCTGAGGATTTTGAGGTAAATATAATGGTGCAAACCTGAAGGTGCAGCGTGAAAGTCTTGTATCCACAAGGTGTTGGAAGAGTTGGGAGGGAAAGTGCGAGTGAGAGGAGTTACTTGTCCTTCACCTCGAACATCACTTGACGCTCCCACAATGACCAACCCTTGCATGTCTCGTCCACCAACACCCGTCCTCCTTGTCACCAGCTCCGGCCGAATCGTGTCTACTTCAGGCTCACTCTAGCTCCAGTTGGCAGTCACTTCCCTATCACTCAGCTTTCAGTTGTGTTTCACATATCCATCACCCGTGATCTACGTTTGCTCCACTCCATCAACCACTGCCTATGATCAAATTACTGCACACTGCAGAAAATCTCTTCCCCAATGCGCCACGCTCGATGAGACTTAGTCCACTTGATTTGAGCCAAACGAGCCCTGCTTTGCTCTTTCGCTTGCAACCCCATCATGATGATTCATGATGATTCATGAAGATTTTGCTGCTGATTGGTAGGTGGTTTCTCGGAAAGAGAGGTATGGTGGCCGAGACTGCGAAATGTCTAACTCCTAGAGCCAGTGTCAGAAGTTTCGAGACATGATACGCACATTCTGAGAAAGATTCCGACGTGAAGTCATGCATGTATCGTTCAATTCATTCTCCCTTGATATTGATAGACTGATGAGAATATCTCTAATGTAACCTCCTCAGCGCTTCAACAATGCTTCTGACCTCCTCAACACCCACGCTCAATCCTTGCACGATGCTTTCCTGCAACTGCTCATCGCAGTCCAAGAAACGCTCAATTAATTCGCCATCTACAAATCTGTTTGGCTCGTCCGACTCGCGCACTGATGTCTTATATGCGCGGTAGCGATTGAAAGGCACGTTTCCAGGGCTTTGCACCTTTTCTGCCATGTTCTCTTGTAGGCGCATAAGTGTGTCTTGGTGTTGCGGTGCGATGGTGGCGAAGAGGTATATGGCGCCTTCGACTGTGGCGAGGAAGGCACAAGGAATGACAATAGCGCCGGGGGTTGGTTGGACCTCGATGCGGCGGATGCGATTGACCATCTCGCCGAGTTGCATGTCGGAAAGGACGCGTAGGCGGCGCTTGTCCTCCTCTGAAAAGCCATTGACGTCTTGGTTAAGCACTAGCAGGTTTCCCTCGGCGTCACTTTCGACGTAGGTGTTTGCTTCAATGTTGGCAACTGCCGTACCCCATGTAGTGTCGTAGTGACGGGCAACTTCGCTTAAACTGTCGTCCTGGCCATTTGCGCCCTGCTTGTATTGCACAACTGAGACACTCTTCATCAGATCCGCAATCGTAATCTTGTCTCCAGTCACGGATACGTCAATGGGTGCTGTGGATGTGCGGTAACTAGCGACCTTGTCCAGGTATGGTGTACTGGCCGTCTCGTACTTGAAGTTGTACATGACCACCTAGGGTATGTTAGCAGACGACTGGTAACTTGCGGAGGGAAAAACTTACGGTCTTTACGAGAGCTGCAACAATACGGCCCTCGCACATTGCCAGACATCTGCATGCTCCCTTGACTTTGTGCTGGGTCACAAGCTTGAGACGTCTCTCGTCTGTGACCTCGAATACCAGGATACGACCTCTAGGTGCATCTCCAACGTCCTCTTCGATGTAACTTGTGCCTACGATAAAGCGCTCCACTAGATCACCCGAGCCGTCATCTAGCTTAGCACGGATACAGCTCTCGACTAGTTCTTCCTGGTTCAGAGCAAACGTGTGCAACTCCTGGAACGCGACCTCATCAACAAGCTTGAAGTGACTTTCTATGTGTTCGTAGCTTTCCCTGATGGTACGCTTGATGGTACCAAGGCCAAAAGCACGTAGATCCGCAGAGTACGCAATGCGGCGCACGGTCTCGTTAACAGGCAAAGTCTGTACATGAGTCGTTCTTTCCTCGTCCACAATGGCGAGCTTGAGCTCATTGGCAGTAGCAATTGCAATGGCATTAGGGAAAGCCTCGGTGTCAAAAGGCGAGACGCACGTCGCGTCTTCTGCTGTGATGGCAGAATACACAATACGGCCCTCTGATCCATAGATCAGACTTGGGTGCTCGCAAATGGCAAATACGGTGTTCAGTCCATTGCCCTTTGGGAGTGCTTTGAAGCTGGCCTGTTGTGTACCAAGAATTATGCTCTTCTTTGACGATAGAGCGTTGGTGCTGGGATCGATGGAATATGTGACGACGTTTCCGTCTGCCATGCCAATGAAAAGTGTCGGTAAAGAGCCCTCGAGAATCGGAGCAACGAGTAAGGATCTTGGAACTGCTGTGCTTTCTTCATCAATCGTCTCGGAGTGGAGAGTCCTTAGAGATGAAGCATCGAGAAGCGAAACACTTGCGTCTTGCCAGAATCCGACGACGCAGGTGTTGCGCAATGTAGGCGACAAGGATATACAAGCAACCTGCGAACCAGCATCAAATTGTCTCGTAGCAGTGACTTTCACGTCATCGCCGGAGACATCAAGCATGGTTAAGCCCGAGCCGCTGACGGAAACCAAGATATTACTACCTGCTGTGGAAGCCGCTGCAATTGAGGAACCCTCTGACGGCGACCAGCTCGCCAAATTCATGCCGCTCTCAGGGTCAGTGATGAGGACTGCAGAGCTGGTAATCTGGAGTATCTTGCCACTGGGGAGATTAGTAGCAAACAAAGTACTTTGTGACAAGTCCATTCCCTTGAAGTTGTCAGCTTCCTCAACATCGCCATCTGAAGAGAAGCTGAAGATGCGGGTGTGTGCAATGAAGGACACCACCAGTGTGTCAACGAATTCGAGTGTCGAGGTCGACTTCACACTGAACACGTCTGTGATGTTCTCCATCTCACCGATTGACCCGAGATCTTCGAGGCCAACACCGCTTCGGACACTGCGTAAACTACCGTCTTTGAAAGCGCCGCTGCCAGTAACAATACGCGCCTGACCGGAAGAGTACTCATTGACCTGGGCATCAGAAGAGCGATTACCCATATCCATAACCGTGAAGTCGAGGATGGGAGCAATGTTGGCGAATGTTTGCAGAATCTCGATAGAGCCGGGAGTGATCTGGATGAGTTGAGAATTTCCTTGGTGTGAACCCACGAAGATACGACCTCCGTCCAGGTACACCAACGTCGATGCACGTGAAGTCTCGCCGATGACATCTAGTTTCCAGCCCTCAAGATCTTGTTTGGCGTTCAAAGTGACCATCAGCAGGTACAGCTTTCCGTATTCGTCAGCGAGGACAAAGCGCTGATCGTCTATTTGTGTCCATGCGACGAAGATGGTCGCTTCCTTGAGAGGCTCGCTCTTTGTGATTCTGCGGTCGAACTCCTCGCAGTAAGATATGGTGGTCTCTCCCAGGATGAGTACACCATAAGCAGGCCCAGGTAGAGGTATGAGATGACTAGCACCCAGATCGAGCTCATCACTTGCTTCCTGCTCATTCTCGAGCTCGGCCGATCCGGGCTCGTTGGACTTGAGTGAAGGGGTATAGTCCAGTTCGCGGACCTTTAGCCTGACTTTGCCCATCGAATCCTCAAAGAGCAGGGCCAGCTGTGGCTTGTCCTTTTCTTTTCTTCTGTGCAGGAACGTCGACGATCGTACATTGAGCTCTGGTACTCTGACGGAGGCGGGCTCACCGATGTCGCCGGGTCGTGAGTTGGGGGCTGATTTGCGTTTGGTCTCCTGGGCGATGGGTATGACGGACACGATGCCTTCGTAGATCTCGATTGTCATGTACCTCCGTGTGGGGTCAATGTTGCATCGTTCTCCAAGCTGTGCTTCTCTTGCTGCTCTATCCGATATATCCTTGAAGCTCTTCTCGGTCTTGAGCTGCTTTGTCGTGGGGTCCCAAGAGAGGGTAAAATACATGTAGCGATCGGTTCCGACGAATAGATGGTCGGTTTGTGACGAGGCATGACGGATTGCCTGCAGCATGATGACCTTGCCGTAGATGGCTTTGGAGTGCTGTAGGACGAGGCCATCTTGTTGTTGAGCGTAGAACTCTAGGCGGTTGGCCTTGCTATCTTGGTGTCAGCGCATACAATAAGTTAGGGTGGATACAACATACGCCACCACAAGGGTATCCTCGTCGGCGCTCAGAAAGTTGAGTTTTAGCGCGTGCCGGACGCTGCTGGGCCGGTGGATCGATGCCAGATAGGCCATACTGCAAGGAATGGAGAGATCACAACCGAGGTGAAATAAACACAACTGCTGAGATGCAGTCGGTGAAAGCTAGCTGTGAGCTCGCGTGAAAGTCGATAAACGGGTATATGACGCTGTCACTTATCTCCGCGTACTCCGAGGCTAGAAAGTGTGGAGAAGCGCCAACATGTAGCCTCCTCACGGCTAAAGTTTGTCACTCATGGTTGTAACTTGTAGCAAGGCACAACACCTGTCACTACTCGATTGAAGCCTCCAAAGGCTCGTTGTTTCGTCAATATTCCGCAAATTTCTCCTAAGTCATAGCATCACTACCATTTTTGCAAAACCTCTTCATAGCTCCGCATCGGTCGTAAGTCTAGGAGAGCGACATTGACGGAGTCTAACTAATAAGAGCTATTCTCCTTCCGAATGTTCTTTAATGGCATCATGATCGGATTCTCGGCGCAGGCCGTGCCTTCGATAGGGTCTTTAGTAAGATGTTGCACGTGTCTGCATATCACAGTTCTGTTAAGATGGTTGCAAAGAAGTCAAGGAACAACCTTTGCAAAGCACTGCTAAATGCTGCATCCCTCGATTGTGCAACCATTGTCTCCTTAGAGACTCTACAAAGTACCTACGACGACAGGAATTATATTAATAACATATTAGATAACATGACAACCACTTGTCCATTACTGACGACGGTTTATGTTCAATTATGAAATGTCGTAGGGACGACCCTGACTTCTCAAGCGCTATGGATACCACCATTGCCGCCGCAGGCGCTACTACTGCAATCGTCCAACGTCTCCAGCCTCGGGAATGGAGACAATTAAAGTTCCATGGTATGCAACTCACATCACAGTCGAACATCTCAAGCAGCGGTACACTCGGCTCATGCGCCGAAATTGGATGCCCTTCAGATCCTGGACCTTCGGTAGCGAATTAATGTATGGTCAACAATCGCACATACTTGAATCTAGGCATAGATACTTTCACTACAGATCTTGCTGAAGATCCGACATGGACTCAGGCCACACAGGTCTTCGATGGCAACATGACACGAATTTTAGAGAAGGACTTTTGGCTGGGTGCTCCTCCTGCACTCAATCTCAGTGAGGGGATCCTCAAATTCCGAGGATGCGCTGTGTTCTCGTATAACCTGAAGAAGAGGATGCAGGATAACGAGACTGTGGTGTCGACATGTTCGAGTGCTGTCGGCGATCAATGCGTGCCTGAAACATCCAGCGATGCAAAATAATTTACCACGATGCTTCTTCAGAACCTGACGCGTAACGGTACTGTATCCGAGGAAGACGTCTGGTAAAGTCTGGAAGACAGACCGAAGACGCATCTGGCAATAGCTTGCGAGCCTGTTGCAAACGAGTCTAGTTATGTGGACGGAGTGGCAGGCTGGGGTCAAGAAGTATATGCAAGATGTGAGTAGTGTATCACTCGCATTGTAACACTTACTGGAACAGCCATCACTGGCGATCCCGCACCGAAAGTCCAGTTGCAATCGCAAAACCAGAGTAGTGATTGCTGGCCGACGCTCCCGAAGACGAACGATTTGGCTTTCGCATTTGGCTACAACCAGACCGGGACTTATCACGCAGGGTCCACACTGCGCATGATCAATGGAGTCAATCTGTTAATGACAGTGTTGTATCCCAGCGATACGGAGAAAATCCAAACGACTGGAGCCGAAGCGCACATGTCATGTCTGTGACCAGTCCAAAGAAATCTCGCAGCAGAAGCGAACGCGGTCCAAGGTGAAGCAGGACGCGTGAAGGCGCTTGGGTAGTCGGTCGGTCTGGTCCCGGCGGCGGCCACATTCCTGGTGATGTAAACAGCAAGGTGGCTGGGGGTCAGTAGAATAGTAGAGATGTCGTTGTGAAGCTGGCATCTGTCAGATGTTTCGAACAATAAACCGGGTCAGCGGTCCAATTCGCGCTAGTGGCCACTATGTCATTGACACGATTGAATACCTGGGACACGACTTGTTTTATGTGAGAGTGCAGACAGGCACAGTGACATGTTTTAAGACGATTGGATGTCTGACAAGGTCGAGTGTGACTTTGACGGCCAATACTCTGTAACGATGGGCATGCGCAGTGGAGAACTAGACCAACCACCCCACCATTCGCAAGCAAGAAGAGCAGGCGAGCACAGGCCATGAAGGTACGAGTTTATGAGACTCCATCGAGCACCAATAAATGGCCGTTCATGCTTCACAAGAAAGTAAGAGGCTATCGGGGCGAGAGGGGACGCGATTTAAAGCAATTCGATCATGGTCAATTCTTCGCTGCTTCCGGACAAGTTTTGTTTTTCTGTCAAGCAGAAAGTCGCAAGAAAGAGGGCTTGGGCAGGGACTTGATTGACACGGCGGAGCTTCTTCCCAACCATCTAATAGTTGCGTCCCCATCGGCAGCAAATCTATCAATTATCCTTGTTTAGTGTCTTTCAAAGTCGCGCATCGGCAAGCAACAATCGACTCCCTGACCCAAGACGGGCAATTCCTCAGAAACAACAAGTTGGCAGCGCCGCTTTGACCAAATTCTAAAGGTTGCAAGTGCACAGCGTCACTCCCCTCCACACGCCTAGAGCCTTGAGCCGTCCGTCTTGTCTGCTTTGACGCCGCTTGCGAGTTGCGACAGCACCCAGCACCCACCACCCAGGCACACCCAACTCTACCCAACAGTGTCGCCATTCTATCATTCGTATCAGTCGAGCCGTCCCACCATCCGCGCATCCGGCTGCTAGAGAAACGACAGATATTCTAGCACAAACAGCAGTCGCGCTCAGACTCACTATTCTTCTTCGCAGCATCGCCGGCGACTGATAGCCCGTCAGAGCCAGCCAGCTCCGAATCGTCATTGTATACCAACCCGAAGATGAATGGATCCGACATTAAGAAGGCTGCAATCCAAAAGGCAAAGCAAGTCGCTCAGTCCGCAACCAGCGCTGCCAACGGCACCAACGGCAAGAAGCGCAGAAAGCAAGAACTGAAACCTATCGTCACCACCGAGCAGCAAGAAGCGTGAGTTGATTTCTCCCATCCACCGACGTTCTCAACATTCCTCTAACACAATATCAGCAGCGCTTCAGGCTCAACCGCTTCCCCCATGACCAGCCAAAAATCCACAGCGAATACCCGTGACGTAAGTCCATCGGGCTCAGATTCATCTTCGCTCTCCGGCGACGAGCAAACGGAAAACACAGCAGATGAGGAAGACTCTGAGGACTACTGCAAGGGCGGCTACCACCCTGTCCAGGTCGGCGAGGAATACAACAATGGAAAATACACCGTCGTGCGCAAGCTGGGCTGGGGCCACTTCTCGACCGTCTGGCTCTCGCGCGACAATGACACTGGCAAACACGTCGCTCTCAAGGTCGTGCGCTCTGCCGCCCACTACACCGAGACAGCTCTCGATGAGATCAAGTTGCTCAACAAGGTTGTCCAGGCCAACATGGATCACCCTGGCAGAAAGCATGTAGTCAGTCTACTCGATTCCTTCAATCACAAGGGCCCTCACGGTATGCACGTTTGCATGGTCTTTGAGGTCCTCGGCGAGAATCTTCTGGGCCTGATCAAGCGCTGGAACCACAGAGGTATTCCCATGCCTCTTGTCAAACAGATCACCAAGCAGGTCTTACTAGGCCTCGACTACCTCCACCGTGAATGCGGTATCATCCACACCGATCTCAAGCCCGAGAACGTCCTAATCGAGATTGGCGATGTTGAACAAATTGTTAAGACCTATGTTCAAGACGATCCCAATAAGGCAAAAGACGAACACCGCAACGGAAGAAGGAGGAGAAGAACTCTCATCACTGGCAGTCAACCTCTACCCAGCCCTCTCAATGCCAGTTTCAGCCAGACCGATCTGTCAAGCCTCAACAAGCTCATGGCAGAGCAAGGTAAACCTACCCCGATTACCGGTCCAAGCCCCAGTCCGAGTCAAGATGTTGAAATGAGTGGTGCTGCAGGCGCAACTTCACCCACAAAATCCATGAAGGAATCTCTCGGCATTTCAAGCGAGGCAGCGCAAAAGGAACGCGAAAAGACTGCGTAAGCTCTCCTATATCATTGTACTTGTCCTAAGCCTGTGGATTATTGACTGATCATGATCATAGCGACATCCTCGCCAATAACGTTTCAGGCATCGACCTTGGAAAGTCCTCTTCAGCCACACCATCAAGCAAGGCAACAGAAGAGATCTCATTCGACACAATTTCCGTCAAGATCGCCGATCTGGGTAACGCATGTTGGGTTGGGCATCACTTCACAAACGACATTCAAACACGACAGTACAGATCACCAGAGGTTATCCTTGGATCTAAGTGGGGTGCCAGTACTGATGTTTGGAGCATGGCTTGCATGGTAAATTCAATTTCTGCCTAGAGCAAATCGTACTCGAGCTAACAACTATCTCTCAGGTCTTTGAACTCATCACTGGTGACTATCTCTTCGACCCTCAGTCTGGCACCAAGTATGGAAAGGACGACGATCATATTGCCCAGGTAATCGAACTACTCGGAACCTTCCCCAAGTCATTGTGCGTTTCAGGAAAATGGTCGCAAGAGATCTTCAACCGTAAGGGTGAATTACGCAATATCCACCGACTACGCCATTGGGCCTTGCCAGACGTGTTGAGAGAGAAGTACCATTTCAGCATCGAGGAAAGCAAGCGTATCGCCGAGTTCCTCTTACCCATGCTCGAGCTCCAGCCCGCCGACCGCGCCAACGCTGGAGGCATGGCTGGCCATGGCTTCCTGGATGGCACAAATGGAATGGACGGCGTCAAGCTGGATATCGCGCCCGGTACCAAGGGCGAGGGCATCGATGGATGGGCCACAGAGATCAAGAAGCAACGGTAGAGCAGCTGCGGGTACTTTTGCTGTTCTTGGACAATTGTGAAAATTTGGACCCTACGAGTGGCAATACTCATCTGCATCATCGTCCACCGCAGCTTACTGCTCTTACATTTACGAGAAACGCCGTTGCCGAGAGATGAAGAGTCACAACAGACAGCTACTGCAAGTAATCGGAAGAAAGAGGGAAAGACGAGAGCAAGAAACACTACATGAAGAGGTTCTATGAAGATAGGGACGTACAGGGGAGGAAAATGACACTTCTGGCTAGTGTATTTCAGGGGGTTTTCCAATTCGAATAGGCGCATAGCCTTCCTTACTTTGGTCCGATATGTTGAAATTGTTGCTGCATCTCTACCCTCCCCGTGTGCGAACCACTGTCACATCTGTAGCTGTCTGGAAGCACAAACATTTCTAGATCTGGAGCGATGGCGCCGAGATACATGTTCTCAACGACTCCCTGGGTTGGATGTGTCAAAATAAGATATGACTGTGCCTTTCTACAGCTCGTCCTTACGCTGCTCCGATCATTGAGAGTGGATGGGATGTGTCAGAGTTCAGCACACAGCACACGGAAAGAACAGACATAGTTGCGTAACCGGGTATGGGAGACTGTCATTAGACTGTGTGCAAGTGAGAGGTAGGGTTCGTCACATATCAATGAAGCTCACAATGCGTAGGCCATGCGGGGACAGGGCTGTAGGAGTGCAAGGTATTTTTGGTGATCAAGTAGTCGGCGAGGAGAGGAAGATTAGACATATACAAGTATTAAGCATCATCTTGAAATACCAAAACATAAGAACATCCGATATCACTCGAAACATCTTACGAGAAATAGGCCGACCATACCACCAATGCGGCAGCTCGGGATTTGAATGCCTTTCAAAACATCAGCAAGATTTCAGAAGTGGCGTTTTAAATGGCGCCAGGATTGCTCAATTCATGAAGTCTGGTGATGCTGATCACTAGATGTATGACAGGTGGAGCCACGCAGTCATCGCCGTCGGACCAGATTACTATGCGAACACGGTGTTTGATACGGGGAATGTCCGCGACATTGTGGCCTCAGGGGCAAAAAGAAAGGGAGTCTCCGAGGTTGCTTTGTTTTGTGCGCGTCCACGATGAGATGATCTCAATGCTTAGCTCGAGATTGCCGGGCGCTGATTGGCTGTGATTACAGATCTTGGCTTCGATCATTCCCAAAGCATGGTCGGCATCTTCTAGCCTCCGCGAATCCAGGGACCTGTGGAACCATAATGTGGGCAAATCGTATGATTTTGGTTCTCACTGGAAATTTAACGTTGGCGAGACGTCTGCGGCGTGGTGGTTGTTTAGAAAAAGGGTAGCTCTTCACTTCACTTCCCGGTCCTTTGTTGCACATACATCACACCCTACGGGTTCCTCTCTCCTTAGCAGCGACACGATCATTTCAGTTTGAAGGATCAAGAGAGGCTCATCATGTCGTACCTGTGAGTGATGCCCCTTTGTACTTAAGTCTGTTGATCCTCGGGAACGCCTTCTGACCTATAGACAGCAATGCGACAGCCATTCTTGAGCACGCTCTCCCTCACACCTCCGACACCTACTGGAACCAATTCGATACGGTCTCCAAGTACAATGTACATCTCAACTATTTCGAGCGCCTCTGGATGGCGTGGTATGCGTACATTGGCAACGACGTTCTTGCCACTGGTATCATGTCTTTCATGATGCACGAACTCGTCTACTTTGGCCGCTCTCTTCCTTGGATGATCATTGATCGTATTCCTTATTTCAACAAGTACAAGATCCAGAACGTATGTCGATCCAATGCTGCAATCAGTATTCACGACAATCATACTGACAGGTGTCTAGCAAAAAATCCCCACTGCTGCTGAACAATGGCAATGCGCCAAGCTCGTACTGATCAGTCATTTTACTGTTGAGCTTCCTCAGATTTGGTAAGGCAGAACTGGCACAAGAAGAATTGGGACGACATTGCTAACATCGCCTCCTCCAGGCTCTTCCACCCTATGGCTCAATTCTTCGGCCTCGGCACCGAGGTACCATTTCCCCCTGTCTACAAGATGGCATACCAGATCGCCATCTTCTTCGTCCTCGAGGACACATGGCATTACTGGATGCACCGCGCCTTCCACTGGGGTCCTCTCTACAAGGCTGTCCACAAGATTCACCATCAATACTCTGCTCCTTTCGGTCTTGCTGCCGAGTACGCATCGCCTATTGAGGTCATGAGCTTGGGTTTCGGCACCGTCGGTATCCCCATCGTCTGGTGCGCCATCACCAAGGATCTCCACATTCTGACCATGTACATCTGGATCGTCCTCCGCCTCTTCCAAGCCATCGACGCTCATTCCGGCTACGAGTTCCCCTGGTCGCTCCATCACTTCCTTCCCTTCTGGGCCGGCGCCGAGCACCACGACGTACACCACGAGAAATTTATCGGAAACTACTCCAGCTCTTTCCGCTGGTGGGACTACGTCCTTGACACCGAGGCCGGTGCCGAGGCTTCCAAGAGAAGAAGAGAGAAGAAGCTTGCAAAGGCCAGAAAGGCTCAATAGATGCCTCCCGTGTCCTCTGATGTTTTCACGCTTTCAATTGCGCTTCTGGACATGGGAAGGCAAGGATTGGATATCTGTTCAAGATGCCACATCTTCTACCTTCACCGGAAGTCATCGTTATAATGGCCCTTTTTTCGTATATTCTGCATTGGGATGGAGTTCTTACTAGAAAAGATGGAGGTGCTCACGGGCAAGATCTTGAGTTTAGCGTTTGTGCTTATTTCTCTACAAGCCATTAGATGCGCCGACAGCGTACTGCACAAATACGACATCCTAAGTCTTCAGTTCATCCATTGTTGCAAGAGGTATATGTGATTGTTCTTCAAAAATGAGGCACTCGAACTCTGGAAGATACCATGCATTCTCACGACCAGATTTTCGCAGGTACTACATCTCTAGAGCTGGGCGATCGCTCTCTGACCGAGGGGCCCTGCCTCACTCCTCCTTGTAGCGGTTAACATATCGTGTTCAAATATTCAATGTTGGTGAAAATGCAACAAAGTAATTCGGAATCTGAAGTGTGGCACTATTCTGTGAGTGACACGCCAGATCGCCGCTACTCGAGCTACAGGCGCAAGAAGCCACAGACAGACGATTAATGGTCAGATAGTCTCCGTAAACCGTTAGATCGAGAACTGCAGTCAGCCCTGTGGTTTGTCGGTGGGAGAGGCACAAAAGCATGCTCTGACACATGGATGATGAAGCCCTGGTTTCGTGAAGCTTGTCGTCATCACATGCTGGCTGCACCTTGTTGGTCCACGTCGCACCACCACGCCAGCGACACAAACTCTTTGTAGAAACATGACAAGATAGCCATTACCCCTAACAACCCGTAGCTCCTCTACTACGCGACAACACAGATCGCCATCATGTCTTTTGTTGTAGAGTAAGTCGAACTCGGCCTCTTGTCTAGCCCCGCTCCCGACTCTGGCCGACAGAGCTTCATGCAAACACGATTCATGGTGCTGACCATGGTGTGCTCATAGTCAAGTGCGACGAGTAGATTCGCAGATCGACCGTCTGCAGTTGAACGCGCCTCCACCAGTAGGACCCATCAACATCAATGGCGACGATCAACACTACCCCTCGGAAAGAGCGGAACATCTGCAATCACTGGTCAAATCTCTATCCATAACACCCTCCTCAAGGAATCCTCTACTCTCGGCCTCTCAAATTCAACACTACCTTTCGCGCGCTCAGATCTCGTTGCCGGACGAGGGAGAAGACCTATCAACAAAGAAGCACGATGGTGAATACGAGCAAGAGTTGGCATGGCTGCTAGTCGCAAAAGCTACTGTACAGGTATATGGCTTGATCCTATCTCGTCTTTTAGATGAGACGGTCGCGCTCGCAGATGACGTTTGGTACTGGGATCAAGTGCTAGGCAGTCAACAAGCGACCGTACTTTACAGCTTCCAGACTGCGCCGCTTCGCCTCGCCGAGTGGAGTAACTACGTCTGGGCTGATGTACGCAAGCGTAGTGCCGACTTCACTATTCGTGGAGCGGGTGCCGAGGCACAGCAGAGCTTGACGGCACGCTGGACGGAGTTCTATGGACTGGTCAAAGAGGTGGTTAGAGAAAAGGGTATCAAGGAGATGCGCAAACGTGTCGTGAGCCCTGTCGCTAGAGTTCGTGGTTCTGTCCGCCAGAAGCAAAATGAACTCAAGCGATGCAGACTGCGTGGAGCCAACGCGTTGGGTGTGCTACTTGGAGAAGGATTGATGAATGAGAACATGCATGGCGAGGGCTTTGCAACGCCGCATGGTCATCAAGGTCGGGACAAGTGGAAGGCTAGCGTGGCACGTAATGTTGCTCTCATGGATGCTGTCCTTGCCAAAGTCAACGAGGAGGAGCTCGCAGTTGATAAGTTCGATGCTGCCATTGCAGCAGCCACTGACGATGACCCGCTGTACGATGTGGAAGTCTACACTCAAGAGGGTGGTGAGACTTCTGAGCTAGGAGTGCACCCTGCGACCATCGCCGACAGACTGATCAAGATGCTACACGCCAGGATCCCGGAGTATACACAGCAGTCCAAGGTCGTGGTACGGAAGCACGGCAAACCATCTCGTATTGTCAGATACTGGCTACCTATCACTGTGGGAATTCTTTCGTCGAGTACCATCCTCCGCTACCTTGTCAACCGCAAGGCAGAGATTCTTACTTGGATCCAAGAATTTGGCCACACGATTCGCGACTTCTGGATCAACTGGTGTGTAGAGCCTACCCGTAAGGTAATCCAGACAATTCGTCACGACAAAGACAGCGAGGTGTCAATCATGTCGAAAAGATCACTGGAAGGCGACAGGTCTAGCTTGGAGCGCATGGTTGTGGACTTTGCGATAGACAACCCTGGCAATGCGACAGACACTGGCAGCCCGCTCACAGAATCGGAGATCGCAAGTCTCAGAGCCAGAGTTCGCGAGGGCGACTTGACGCCGGTGCTCAAAGCATACGAGAAGGATCTCTCCAGTCCTTTGATGGGTAGCATCCGTGGAAACCTGATCCGCGCGTTATTGATTCAGGTTCAGAAGACCAAGGTCGACGTTGAGGTGGCCATGGGTGGCATTGATGCATTGCTCAAGAGTCAAGAATTGGTCTTTGGCTTTGTCGGCCTGACACCTGGTATTCTTGTCACGATTGGAATCTCACGCTGGCTCTCATCTACGTTGACATCACGACGAGGCGCTGATGCCAGTCGCAAGCAGGGACACATGATGCGACAATTGCGCAACATTGACCGAGTGCTCACCAACTCGACACCGACAGAATTTGGCGAACTGTACTACAAGGATCACGGCTTGTTGTTGTGCGAAGTTCATGTTCTGCGCGAGGCGGCGCATAGAGTTATGCCTGCACAAATATTCAGGGACTTTGTTGAAGATGTGGAGGAGCTGGTCGACGTCCGAACCGGAGTCAAGAAACAGAACAAGGTGGTCAACAGAATCCGCTGGGCATACAAGCGATACTTTTAGATATTCTTCGTCTTCATAGGCAAACAGAAGTCACTCCTCTCGTGCAAGGCTGATCAATATGGACGTTGTAAACAGTTGTTAGTTTGAGGTTTGTATGGTCGTCGGATGGAGAAGTTGGGGAGGGACACTTGGCAGGCGCAGGCTGGCCGGGCGGTGGATCACTGGATTGAGGGCTGGCTGGTCGAGGGCGGGAAGGTCGCCAACTTTTGGCCCATCCCATCTGCCTTGACGTCGTCGTTTACACCCAACACTTGACACTCTGTACATCTCCCACCAGCCTTTGACAACCAAGAGCCGCCGACGTCGTCTCTGCTTCTTTGTTGACACGCCTCACACCACCTACATCTCGTATCCTGTGACTCTCGGCTTCGCTGCAACGACAAAGACACACCGCCTTCTACCCATCACCCTTACCACAAACAAGCGCTTGTAACCTCGCTGCCGACTCGTACATCGCTGTCGTCGCCCTCGCACATCTCACTGCCAACCCCCGTCGCTCCCTCACACATCCCGCCGTCGCCATGGCAGGCCAAAACCGCAACTATGACTTTCTTGTACGACCCCACTTCTGCCTATATCGCAACCACCAACGGACCCCTCTGACCATTCCTGCAGATCAAGCTCCTCCTAATCGGTGACTCGGGTGTCGGCAAATCATGCTGTCTGCTGCGATTCAGCGAGGACAGCTTCACCCCCTCGTTCATCACCACCATCGGCATTGACTTCAAGATCCGCACCATCGAGCTCGACAACAAGCGCGTCAAGCTACAGATCTGGGACACCGCAGGCCAGGAGCGTTTCCGTACCATCACTACTGCATACTACCGCGGCGCCATGGGTATCCTGCTGGTCTACGACGTGACGGACGAGAAGAGCTTCAATAGTGCGTCTTGACAAGCACCCCACGACTCCTCTCCGTCCTCTCGAACTAACCTCCTCCTCACAGACATCCGCACCTGGTTCTCAAACGTCGAGCAACACGCCAGCGAAGGCGTCAACAAGATCCTTATCGGAAATAAGTGCGATTGGGAAGAAAAGCGCGTCGTCAGCACCGCCCAAGGCCAAGCTCTAGCCGACGAACTCGGCATCCCCTTCATCGAGGTCTCTGCAAAGTCAAACATCAATGTAGAAAAGGCCTTCTTCTCACTCGCCTCAGATATCAAGAAACGCATCATTGATTCCAGCGGTGGTGGTCAACAGGGCGCTCAACAAGGTGCCAGTCAGGTGGATGTTGGCCAGGGTCAAGGTGTTGCGGGAGGTATGGGAAAGAACTGCTGTTAAGAATTCCTCCTTCGCAGCTTCTTCTTTCTCGCTGCTCTCTTCTTGCATCTGCTCTGATGGTCCCACACGCCGCTTTTTGTTGTTTCTACCTCAGCTGCTCTCATGTTCTCTGTTTCTTCCATTCTCGCTCTCTGCTTTTCTTTTCCCTGGGAAAGGCGTACCATGGCGTCAAAGATCTCCACTATGGGTGGGGCGTTTCCTTTATACCGCATTTCCTTTCTCTTGCACTTTTTCCCTAGTCATCCCACCAGTTGTCATACCAGACAGATGTTTATGCAACAGAACTCACGCTTCTTTTTTTTTTTTTTCGGGAGGCCCTTAGAAAGCCCCTGCATCCTTGATACTTCCCACTATTTTATGTTCCTCTCTAGAAGAAGGGGGTGATTGAAATGAATTTGTTGAAAACACATCTCTTTCCTCCCATTTGTCTTGATCTTCTGATGTCTTTATATCAGCTTGAATTTTTCAGGAGCTCCAACAAGGACGACCACACGAGAAAAACAGATCTTGTATTATTGACCGTAGTCCAGGTCACGGGAGAGAGAACAGAACAAGAGTCGCCGAAGAACTAAAGACGGGCTACACCACAAACCTCAGGTGTATCGACAAAGATCACTCCCTCCCAAGCTCCAAAACTCTGGCACAAATTCACCCTAATTTGCAAGTACAATACCATCACACATCCTCGTATGATCCCACGCTGTGCTGTCGGAAAAGGCAGTAGATGTCATACAAAACTACTATCACATTGCGCCTAATGAGACCATATAATATTGTCAGCGAACCAACTTGTTGAAAACTCATTTCCTCTACCCGCTCATCTTGCTTTCCTGGTGTAAAGCGGCTTTTCAAACCTTGGGCTACACTCGTGACGATTGCTCGCGTGAGGATGACCTTGCATTGTGACAGGCAATGTATCAGAGCCATCTGGATGCAGGAGATTAGGTTGCTGGACCCATACACTCTGAAGATCAGAGATCTGTCCCAAATTTACTCTGATCGCATGCGTGACTACCTTGAACATTGACACACTTGGGCAAGTGGAGGTATAATGGTTGTGATCTTGCTGAGTGAGAATCTTCAAGAGCATCACACGGATACTCGGCGATGAAAGAAAGAGCGACAGCACGCGGCATTGCTTGTGGCCCGGCGTAAGCTTTCTGCCACCCCGGACCACTTCGCCCTTCGCTGCTCTCCATTCCGAATTCCTTATCAAGTGTCGCATCAATCTACGTATCAATGGCTATCATGAAGTTGCAGATTCCAGAGTATGATATACTGAGCTCGTAAGACGGATGCAACGTCAATGTCGACTGTGACCTTGCTATCATGATCTTCGGTGGGGAATCTCATGCGAAATCGCGCGGCCTTCTAAAGTATGGTGCCGTGAATACCTTTGGAGCCTTTCGCGCTTGTTATGAATGGCGGGTTCCCTCAACATTGAATGCTTCATGTTCTACCATTGCTCGACTGCTAAGGTACACAATTGGGGTAGTGACTCTGAATCATGTTCCCAAGACTTGCTCTTCCTGTCTTGGCTACGTCCCTGTTCGCAATCGTAGATGCTCAATTCAATAACCCGCCAGGTGTCGACATATGGTGCGGCAAAGCTTATAGAGATACGTATGTTGTTTTCCTATCAATCGGCCGATGACACACTGCTAAAATTTCCGCTGCAGAAATGCCTCCTTTAACCCAGGTGGCTGGTTTGAGGAACCAGCAAAGTCCGCTACACCATTGGTGGACTTCAAAGTAAAGCCTCGGATGAATTTGTATCTAGCGGATGATACCAGCTCAACCCTCGTAGTTGACGCATCCATATCTTGGTACATTGGCCACGCTCTACCAGGCATTAATACGTCCACACTCGCAACGCATAACTCGGCCATCACGCTTCAAATCACGATTGGAGACACGTCACTCCTCACAAATAAGACATCTATAGCGCTCGGATCAACAAGGAACGAAATTCCTTTCGATCTATCAATCTTGCCTGTGTCGTCTGAGCCACATAACGTCACCGTCGTTGGTACGCTTCAAGGCCACAAGAACGCAACATTCACTGCTTCAACCCAGCTTACCAAGCTCCCACTTCGATCCGACAATGGCACCGTGACACGGCTTGATAACTTATACGGCGGTCTGTCCGTTCGCAAAGGCCAATCAAAAGAATGGACCTCTTTGTTTCCTTATACCTACTACGTCCAATGGAGTCTGTATTGGTACGCCAACCTCTCCACTCTGGACGAGTTTGCAGCGATGGGCTATAATGTCATTCATATCGTGCCCACCGGTGATCTGGGTGATACCTCATTCCCATGGGAAGAGTTCCAGCCCTATCTCGACCGCGCAGACGAGCTAGGCCTATATTTCATGTATGATGTCCGCTGGGACTATGCCAATCTCACCACTATGGTTGACCAGATCCACCATCTACACAACCATCCTTCAATTCTGCTATGGTACACAGCCGACGAACCGGACGGCAAGTCCAATCCCATCAACTCTACCCTCATTGCCTATGACACTATCAAAGCAATCGACCCATATCATCCTGTCTCGCTAGCTCTAAACTGTCGAGACTTCTATTACTCCGACTATGCAGCAGGCGCAGAAATTGTGCTTGAAGATGTCTACCCCATCAGTACCAACACTTCCTACTCTGAAGTTTACAACACACCTTGCAATGCGACATATGGTTGTTGTGGCTGCGATGACTGTGAGGGAAGCTTCCATGACATATCAACCCGTCTGGACGAATACACTGCCAAAGACAATTTTCTAGGCTGGCAAAAGATCCACTGGGCTGCTCCCCAAGCGTTCGGAAACGAGACTTTTTGGACTAGATATCCCACTGCTGCTGAAGAGGTTGTTATGAATATGTTGAGTATCAATCATGCGGCCAAGGGAATCGTGATGTGGGATTTCCCTACCAAAGCTGACATCCTGGATGTGACGAACAGACTAGCTGCAGTCCTTACCAAGGAGCCGGTCGCTGACTTTCTAGTCGGTGCACCTTTGCTTCAAGAGCTCAAGGTCGTCGGTGCTGGCAATGTCGATGCTGCGGCTTGGGTCAAGGAGGATGAGGTGCTGATTTCCATTGTCAACCTGGATTACGGCAACACAGCTTCCAATGTTACAGTGATATTGCCGGGAGAAGTAGAAGTCACAAAAGTCTCTAAGAGCTTCTGGGGCGACACTTCGTGGTCTACACATGGCAATAGGCTCACGGTGAGCTCCCTCATGGGTTTGGAGGTTTCTTTGCTGCTGTTGAAGCGTTGCTGATCGATACTCGTCACTTGCATGAAAATAGAGTTTTTCAAAGTCGCTACTCTACCAAAATGTCAATTTTTGAACTCCGAGACACCTTGCAAGATACCCCACGCAGTGAGGGGATTATGGCTGTGACGGCGAAAGCGAACATGAAGCATTCAACAAGTTTTAACCGGGCAAAAGGACAAAGTTCTGCCCATCGGTGATCAGCCGCTAAATCCGATAACGGCAGCTGCCCCGCACATCGGAACATTAGGGTGGTCTGTAAAGAAGAGCGAGCCGCGGTCACGATATCATTGGAAGATGCGAGAGTACTCTAGAGTGATACAGAGGGTGCGGTGTAACGGATCTCGACTTCCTTATCCTCTTGCTCTTGCACTCTTGGATTGTTACACCAAGGATGACTTGTCTCCTAGATCTCTCGCATGAGCTACTCCAGGGCATACTGGGTGAAGTCGATGGGCATGATCTTGCGGCATTAAGTGCGACGTGTCGAGCCTTCAACTCATTTGTGAAGGGGAACAGAATACTCTGCAAGAGTGTGTACCTGCGATCATGGGTTAGTCGAGCTATGATGAATGGAATTGCATGTAGGATTAACACGATAGATAGGACCGTCCAGCAGGAGCAGAGCCTTGTTGGGAGACGTCGGTACACAACCTAGTCGCGTTGACGAAGTTACTAGAAAGCGATAATCTCGAGACAAAGGTATGAGATGATCTAAGCAAAGCGGAGACACAGTAGCCAACTGACACATACTAGCGACAAGCTTTCGAGTGGGCGGCTCCTCTAATCGCACCACTCTTGACGACGAAGAATAGTGCTAGGAACGCAGAGTTCCTTGCGGACCTATTCACATCTCAGAAGAACATCGACGCCTTCCTCGCCGCATCCTCCCTCTTCGAACATGCGGGCAACTTGACACAACAACCAGCCTCTACTCCAGAGCTACGCCAGCTCGCGGCCAAACTGCACTGTCTGTACGGCGTGCCGATAGACTGTCAGATTCCCCCAATGCTGGTACAAGAAGACAGTGACGACAACTCTCCATCGCCATCGTACTCAGTTCTCTGGCATCCAGAATCAGCCAGCGAGAGCGTACAGATCCCAACAAACAACTATGCTCGAGCTGTAGTCTACGACCTCAGACGATATACAGAAGAAAGTTTCTGGGGTCCCTTCAAGAGTGACGGAAGCCAGGATGTGGACTGGGAAAAGGTGGAGGCCATCATGGTCGTTCTGGGATACAACATGCGTCTGTTCAACAGAAGAGCACCACACGTCTTTGAGCCCATATGGGAGAAGCCATTCAACGGAGTCTCACCAAATTCCTACGTCTCTGCACCGCCAACGACTTTGACGCGAGAATTGAGCCCACCTGGAGATCTAGACATGCAGGATCCATACGGCATCACCGGAGAGTGGATGAGGGTAGTCTGCTTCCTGGACTACCACGACTTGTTCGCCTTCAACTTCCTACACAGTGTACCCGAAGACCAACCACGAGATCCCATCAACACTCGTGAAGCGATCAGAATCATACGCCTCAAACTTCGTGTCTCTGCAATCGAACCTCCAGGACCAGAAGACGGACAAGACTATCCAGTGGTTTCTTTCACAGGTACAAGCTGGAGTCTCCACGCAAGTTGGGATGCGAACGCCAATTCGCAAATCAGAGGTACGTCAAAGCCACCGAAAACCCTTTCCAATGTTCAAAAATTGACAATAATTCCAGGCGAGGTCCGCCAAACACCAGAAGGTGAGATTCGATGGACCACATATTCAATATTCCACAGGTACGTGTCGAATTTTCCTTTCTTTTGGATTCATTTTGCTTTTATCCACCTTTTCTCCAACACCATCCGGTGTGGTCTAACGGCTAGGATTTCTCGCTTTCACCGAGGAGGTCGGGGTTCGATTCCCCGCACCGGAACGTCTTCTTTTGCCTCTTTACATTCTTCTTAAGAGGTCGGGATGGTTGTTGAGAACTTTTTTGCTGTGTATTTTGGTATAAAAAACACCGAAGCCTGATTCGCGAGGCAGGAGCGTTTGAGCGTCGGGCGTTGCCTGCTCTTTCCCTCCCATTTCTCAAAGCCCTCTCCCTTCTCGTGTGTCGGAATTAAATATTCCCGATGCTTTTTGTACTCTCTGGTTTTTTTCTTTTTTCTTTTGTGATTGTCTTTTTTCTTTGTTTCTACTTCATCATTTTCGGATCAATTTTTCCCCTCGTTTTCTCTCGGCTTTCAAGGTCGATTTGTACTAACACATCGAATAGTGAGGAGCGATGGCGAAGCGAAGGTATACAAGTCGGCGGTGTTCGCTCAGGCAGAGGTGTCTTGGGAAACTGGTTCGACAAGGACTTTGACCGACACGGACCGGCTGGACCTACGGCATTCTGGAAAGTATCGGACTATATTGAGGACAAGGATGCTGATCAAGGTGCACCTGATGATGCTTCTTTGGGTGACGATGACTCGGATGGTGATACTGAATACATGAGTGATTAATGGGGTTGGAGTAAATATGGTGTGGGTTGGGTGTTTGGCTGGTACATGTGGTATGCCTTAGGAACCGGGGGATCACAATGGTAAGAGGAGGACTACGGCGAACATATATGATCAACATCTTCAAGTGTGTAGCTCTTCGAATGCACGATGCTTATTAATGTTACAGCCAGGCCTGCAGGGACTTGTTGTCCTGTCGACCAAGCTCTCTTGATTTAGGAAATGGGCATTCTTAACTACGCTTGAGTCACGAGGCACAGAGGATCAAGGATAGTCGGTTTGGGGTAAGAGGGCGGGATAATTTTAGTATGAAACATGCTGATATGAGATGCTATGTAGACAGACTTCCAACACGCCCATCACGACTGCGGTCCAGAAGAAGTGTCTGGCGACTGCCATCGAGTTTGAAGCACGCTCTTTGAAGGTTGAACAGTACCCGCAAGGAGATCAAGGCGACTGCCGACCATCTTGTACACCAGACGATCCTGCTTGATCCCTGGTTGCCGGAAGTCTTTGTGTAGATGATGTTAAGCGGCGACTTGGTAGGGGGGCGTCTCCAAGAGCTTTGCGCCAGCCTCGACCGGCTCTATGAGGGACCTCTGTAGTGAGGGGGGAGTCTGATACCTCCGCGATAGGTATCGAGGTGTCAATTTGTCGAGCAGCGAAGGTACGAGCTCCAATTGTGGTAAAACCAAGCCTCGGATCGGCCACTCTTGAGGGTTGAGAACCACTGGTAGCTCGAGCATTGGATATCGGCGATCCATCGTATCGATTGCCGAGCCTCGAAATGATCCTTCGCTCATCTAGGACAAGTCCACGAGCTCGGCGTGCACCTCGACTAATCTCTGGGCTATCTGCTCTCAACGGCGGGAGCCTAGGCATACCGGTAGCTTGCACGCTTGATCCTTGTGATCCAGGTTGCGTTTGCTGTCGGATGAATTTCTGGAACTCCAAAGACTGGTCGATCAAGGGCGTTCTGTTTGACCTCGGAATGGGAGTATGACTTGTTCTCTGGATGTCCTGGCCAGTTGCTGTTGGCTGTGCGCTGGATTCATCCTTCTTCTCGTGATCGACCTCCTTTGCGTCCCAGGCCAGTGACTCCTGATGGGTGGATCGCACAACGTGTCCTTGATTTGAGCCACAGTCAGGTATGCGGCTTGCCTCTTCTTGTCTGGGTTTCACTCTCGGGCTGCAAGCTGCAATATGTCTCTGCGACTTGGGTTACGTGGAATTGCATCTGTACGTCCGGGATAGGGTTGCATTTTGCCCGAGCTCAAGTCTACCCTTCGGGCGTTGCGGAAACGATCGGACAGCGTTGAGAAATCGAACCTATGATCGATATCTTCAGGTCGACGACGGACTGGGCCAGTAGCTCGAGGCGGTGCTGGATATAGATCGGGACGCACTTGTCGACGAGCGAACGCCTGAAGTCTGGTGTGCGGATCGGACATGGCAGACCTGGTTTGTCTTCGGGGAACGGGATTACGAGGTTCCTGGACGCCTGTGGTGATTTCTGATGTCTGTGTACCGATTGATCGATATCGTTTCGGATCTTCCTCGCGTGGAGAGAGGCCATCGGCACTTCGCTTCGATGGTGCAGACATCCTAAAAATTTAGAATCAGTAATGCCGGGATACCCGACAAGACAGTGGAGTGGAGGAAGAAGTGATGCCGGGATACCCGACAAAACAAGGGGGAGGAAATGGTAGTAGTGATGCTGGGATACCCAACAAAACAGGAAGAGAAAGTGAATGGAGAGGAAGATCGGGAGAGAGGCCGAGCAAGAAACTCAGCAGAAGGTGTTTAATTGAAAGCGCCTAGCGCCAGTGCACAAGAAACAAGCAGGGAGGTCAGAAAGGCAAATTCAGGTTGATGTTTGGCTGGGGTGTTGATGTTGTTGACTTTGTGTTGCGCTGCAACATCGAACAAAGACCTCGTTGTTGACTCCAAGTCGCGAGAGTCGCTCCTGCCTTCATAAGACTGATTTAAAGTGTTTACATCCGCAAAAAAATCACATCTAATGTGCCTTTTTTGATCTGTTTGTCGAGCTTTCTGTGAAGGCACCAGCTACTCAAGACAGTCGCGCCTGCCTCGGAATTCACTTTACGATGAACTGGCTTTCATACATCATTTCTGATAAAATTCTTGCATACAACTCGCGGCTACATTAACCCGCCGACTCTCCATATTTCAAGTCGTCAACTCTCGAGATCCAAATAACGCATTGAATGTACTTTCTTTTTGATATCTACGAGGCCGTTTGTCGTCCTCGACACCTGTCGTCATGTGCTCCCACAAGACCAGAGCCTGACGTGGCTCTGTGAGTCGCTAAGTGATGAGTACAAGATGCATTGAAGGCTTGCTGCTTGCCATGTCGTCGCGATGCAGCCCCTGACCAGCGATGAACTTGCCCTTCAAGTAATGGCGACGACGCTGCACAGGACTAAATCTCACCTCTTGATCCATGTATGGACCGAATTGGGAACCGTCGTACGTACCAGACGGTGCAGGTCTGGCATCAGGGTTGAAGATCGGCCGGCCTGGCGGTATACTTACAACAGAAGTCGTACCAGTGTCGACAGAAGCGCAAGCAACGAGGTCGTCGTCAGTCCATCTTGGCCAGTTTGCACAAGCGGCGTTTTCAAACAGAATGCCCTCGAAACCATACAGGGTCGTAGTTTTTCCTTGATATTGCTGCTTAGGGCAGATACATTCCAAGATGATCTGGCTGAGGTGATTGAACATCCAGGTCTTGATGCAAAATATGTACATCGAGAGCAGGCAAAAAAGAATCTTATGCACTGAGGAAGGGCAAAAGAAACCACGCCTCCTGTGGAAAGAAACCGGCAGCCTCCGCGTTCTCTTATTACGACTCACCTCTGAAATGCGAAAGTATCTACCATGCCGAGGATTGAACTCAGACCACGGGTGATTGTCGTATGTCCGTTCCAACCAAGTAGTCCACACACACCAGGCGAGAAGGCGGGGTCCTTGCTTGGCTGGATGACAGGAGGACACAAAATAAGTTGTATATAAGGGCAGGGCGATGTTGCGCGGGTTGAGAGGGATTGACGGTGATTGAGCATGTTACGTGCCTGAGGGTTCAAGGCAAAAAGCGAGGACTAGGCTGCAGCCTTTGGTTACTTCCCTTAGGTCTTCGTCGGTGAACGAAGAGCGTGTGTGGACGGAGATATGGGGCGTGCGGTTATAGGGGAGGGTAGGTGGGACATCAAGCTAGCCAAAGGAGAAAGGGAACCAATCGTCCCAGTGTCCAAAGTCTTGTGGAAGAGGCTCATTAGACTGGACTGCAAAGCCAGCTCTCAGCTCGGCTACAACATTGTAGCCGAAAGCTTGCAGCTAATTCAGGGTATCCTCTTGCTCGTAGGCTGCTTGTGCATGAGGATCGACATCAGCAGCAGCAACTGGATTGAGTCGATGTAGAAGATCGACGTTATCGGGAGTGATGATGTGATGATGGAAGAGGTTGTTTGTCTGGATTGTTGAGACTGCACCAATGCCCCTATTTCAGTAGTCTGGCCACTGATGTCGACGCCGAATAGTTCCCAGTTGTGGTAACCGCCGCCTAATCCTGTCTTGAAGAAAGACATGAGCTGTTTAGCCTCGGTGTACGAGCGAAGAGCGGAGTGGTGTGTCTGCAGTAGACCCTTGGACAAAATATCGCTGATCGGCTTCGATATGCTGAGGCACATACGATATGGTTCAATAAGCATGACTGAGGTCAGCTTCCTCTCTCCCTCCTCGAATTCGAACAAGAATGATTCTGCCTCAAGCCACGAGAACTCATTACGGCCCTTTGCCTCGAGCATTGCGTACTGCTGGGCAGAGTCACCTGCCAGGACAATGTGCTGCACAGTGTGCCAGTTGGGAATGTAGGCGGTGGCAATATCGCCGAATGATGCCATACCGGCCCCCATTGACGAAGATCGAGTTTGCCTTGTAGTAGTCATCAAGAGTCGCATGAAACGCAGAATTGAGGGTGGAGAACATGACATCGCCGATAGCCTGGTTGGATCGTGCTCCAGGGTGCTGTGCTGCATTTGGAGTCTGTTACGCTCATCCGGTGAGAACCTTGTTCCAAGTCTCTCCTTGACTTCGATCAGGGCGGCGGCGAGCTCTTGAACATGCTCGTTGGGGTTGTCGACCGCGGCGGCTTCAGCCACCCAGTCTTTGAACTGGTGCTGCCAGGTGTACTCCTCGATGGCGGCGACGGAGCATCTATGCTCATCATCCAGATCAGCCATTGTCCCAGAGCGCAGGATCAAGCAAGTCATCTTCCATCTCTGCATCTATCATGTTGGCTGTACTATCGACGGCCTTCCTCCTCGCTCCAATGAACCTGACCATTTTCAGGTCGTTCATCTCTGTATCTTCATTGAGCGCCTTGAAGAAGTCATGGCTGACGACGGCATTTGAAGGGGCGCAAATCAAAGATCTTGAACTTGTCCGACTGGCGAAAGACTTTGCATGTCATTCCGATGGCTTTGATGGCGGCGACAAGGACTTTGGTCTTGTGGTGGCACTGAAATACCTCTGGAGGGTTCCATGAGACGCGGTGTTGAAAGTAGCGAACACGACGTCAACAGTTTCGGCAAAGAGCTTGTTCAATCTTGCGCTCTTTCGAGAAAAGCTTGTATTGCAATCTGCCCTTGGCCTTTTTGAGAGCGGCGGCGCGCTGCATATATATATATACATATACGTATATATGTACATGCTCGTTGTGGTTAACCATGGTAGCGGCTTAGTGTATCGGTCCTTGAGCTTGTGTTACCACGTATAGGCCTTGATCGAGCACCATCATATGTTGTGCCTTTCGGCAGACAGATATAAGTGAAGCTGAAGTGAACAGGAGCATCGACACTTGGCAAGGCGACTCTCCTCGATAGATGCACCGACTTCTCAAGCTGATTGGAGGCAAGGTAACATTCAAACCTCGTGAGTCGGCCGCTGAGAGTTAGCTCCTCCTCGTGCTCTCGTGGACATTGCTCTCAACTTGAATGTGATTCTGCCTTCAGACAGACAGACAGACATTCAGGGGTGCTGTATGGAGGAACTCGGTGAAACTGCTCTCAAGCACAGTGCCCTTAATTTGAATTGTGCTGTGCTTTCAGACAGATGATCATTGCTGGAGATTCTCCGTGAGAGATTTAAAGCTCGTGAAGTCCATCTTGGCTAGGAAGAGGGCATGTCGGGAATGAAGCCACTATGGCCAATGCGTACTATTTTAGACTGAAGTAGCCCTTGCTCCTCTCGCTGACCAGCAAATGACCTTTGTGATGGCCTTGAAATATGCAGTCAACGCGAAGTCACGATTATCCGTAGCTGCCAGAGTCTTCCAGCATTGAGAGCAGCAAACAAATCTATCTTGCCCTCCAAGTACACCGATCGGTAATCGTATCTTGTAGATGATTCTGTCCGGCGCTGGTAATTGGGTCTGGGACGATGTGACTGGATGCTGGCTTAGTCGCGACTGCCAAACGCTTCTTTGTGCTGTGGCCGCAACGACAGCCTTGCTGAGAAAGCGCGACTCTTGATCGTTTGCTCACAGCGCTCCTGCCTTGCAGGAAATTCCCCACTTCGACGTGACCAGGAACTATTCTCACCGGAGC
The DNA here is from genome assembly GCF_000721755.1 of Aureobasidium subglaciale EXF-2481. NCBI lineage: Eukaryota > Fungi > Ascomycota > Dothideomycetes > Dothideales > Saccotheciaceae > Aureobasidium > Aureobasidium subglaciale. Next base: position 151,401 of record NW_013566966.1, on the reverse strand, counting down.
GGAATGTAAAAGTCGTTTCGCCGAGAAAAGGACAAAGCGAAAGTACTCAGAGGACAACAGAAGGACTAATTGTGTTCTCAAGATGAATTTGTCTATACACACTGTAATCACTCTTTCAGTGAATCGGACTGGCTGCTTGACCACTTCAGTACTGCAGGTACGGCATTCCTCAACCATGCGAGCGTGACATGGATGCTTGACATGTGATGCGACATGAGTGTTGTGCTTTTGGTTCGAGCACTATGATTTGCTGTGTTTGATGCTGAGAAGTCGGTATGGTGGCAATCGTAGCATACCTCCACGTTTGGCGCGTCAAACGCAATAGGGTTGGTCCACCAGCGATTTGAAGGGAGAGAGCAAAACTTGACTTGCTCACCTGGTGCAGGAGCAGCTGGTTTCCACAGGCCGACCATATAGAAATCTGTATGTGGTTTAAACGTCTCTTCTTGGACTCTGAGTCGCTGCTAGCTGTCGTGCTTCGTGTCGTGATTCGGCGCCTTGATTTTCCTTTGACCGAACGATGGTATAGGGGTGCATAGGGATGTGTCGCATAAGGGGCATGCTTCTTTCTTGAGGTCGCTGCTGTTGGTTCTGACGAAATTTTGTCGCTTTGGGGTAGTCTTCTTTCTGGTCATCGAACATAACAAGGGACATGTAACATACCAAAAGGGAAGCTGTGGAGTGGAATCGTGCTTCATATAGCCAAGAATCCGGAGAACATGTGCCTTCATGGATCTAGCTTATGGCGTTGAGGGCCATCGCAAAGCAAGTAGCTGCTTCTACACAGTCTCGATATAGCGCTTGAATTCCCTACACACGAACTTCGTCAGTACATGTCTGCAGACCTTCTTTACCTAGCATTGATTCAACTTACCAATCCGTGACTGCCTCGTCCCACAGTCTGAGTTCATGTTCGCGAGTTCCAGCAAAGTGGTCAACAAAGTCGTCGCCGAACACTTCTCTTGCGATGCTGTCCTTGCTCTTAAACTTCTCGGTCGCCTCTCTTAAGCTCTTGGCTAACCTGACACCGCTATCTGATGCACCGCCAACGTCCTCGCCTTTGCCCAGTGGCGGAATAGGGATCTCAAGCTTTTTCTCCACACCCCTCCAGCCAAGTGCCAGGATAGTGGCCAACACAAGGTAAGGGTTTGTGTCGGCACCGGGGACACGGACTTCGAAGCGAGTAGACTTTGGAGAAGCGGTAGGAGGTGCGATAAGGCGGATACTGGCAGCACGGTGTTCCAAGCCCCAGCTGACTGTGACGGGTGCCCAGAAGTTCTCGACCAGACGTTTGTAGCTGTTGATTGTAGGGGCGAAGATGGGCATAACATATGGGAGACCTTCTATCAGACCAGCAAGGAAGTGACGGCCCAAGTCGGAAAGGTGCTTGATGTCCTCATAAGGAGCGTTGGGGTCGGGTTCGCTGCGTGCGAAAAGGTTCTGATTTGTTTCCGGGTCGCATAGCGAGACATGCATGTGTCCGCTGTTTCCTGGCAGGTTCTCGCGGGGTTTGGCCATGAAGCATGGTGTGATGCCGAATTTGCTGGCGATCGACTTGACGGTGAGCCTAGAATTGTGTTAGCGGAGGGACAGGGTCAGAGATGCTATCAAGCTTACTTGAACAGCGCAGCTCTGTCTGCCATGCCTCTGATCTCGCCGAATTCAAGGGCAGCCTCGAAGACACCAGGACCACTCTCTGTATGCCATCCTTCAATGTTACATCTGAACTTCTCGCAGGCATCGTAAACGCCATAGTAGTAGTCTTGATTGTGGACTGGCCTTGCTACACTGTATCCAAACATGCCTTCGGTGAGGGATGGTAGAGCTGATGGCGGGTGGTCTTTGAGGAACTTTGCTGTGCTGGACGAGTTGCGCTCGGAAGCGGTAGGATCGGAGGGTGCTCGGAATTGATAGAATTCGTATTCGGCTGTGAGATCAACATGTCAGCTAATCGTACTGAGAGGAAACATCATACGACGTACCTCCTGCCATGGCACTCATGCCCTTGGCCTGGATCTTCTCGACAGCTCTTCCTAGAACACTTCTCGGACAGGCCGAGACAGACTGTCCCTCAGGCTCGTAGAAGCTGACCAGGAAGAAGGGAACATTGTTCTCCCATGGTATTCTTCTGAAACTGCCAAGGTCTATCTGGGCAGTGAGGTCTCTGTAGCCGTTCTCCTTGTTTGAAATCTTGAGTTCCTTAAAGTATGTCTGATCATGCATGTCCCAGCCAAAGATGACAGAGCAGAAGCCGAAACCAGACTCAGCGATGGACAGGAACTTCTTCTTAGAGACCAGCTTGCCTCTCAAGATACCGTCAATGTCGCATCCTGCGAGCTTGACACTTGTGTCATTCTTCAAAAGCTCGGCCAAGTCTTCGAGCTTGAGCGCTGTGGGATCGTCAGAGATGGCCATATTGAGTTCGAATGCGGATGTTGAGTAAATCGAAGCTTCAAAGCGATGTGGACGGGTAGTAAATGTATCTTTGTTATGGCTATGATGGCAAAGCTGCATACGCAACGCGATTCGTGAAGCTGGCCGCCGAAGATAAGCGTCGATGCGGGGCCAACTGCGTCGCTGATCCCTCCCATCCTGTATCTCATCAGGGCTAACTTTTGCTGTAGCGCCCGCCGGGTATCTCTGACATCTCACGTGCCGTCTTACTCAAAAACGAAGACCAATAATTCCCGTCCACAGGGGTAGCGAAATGTTGTTCCTATAATTCTGTGATAGCTGTCTGTCCAATAATCAATTACATCATACCATTCAGCTTATCGACCCCACAAAATGCGCACATGCCGACCTCGCGTCGCTTGCTTTCACCTCGTGTTCGTATGCTAAGTTTGTCACAGAGGCTGACTTGTGAAGAAGATGCAGGCTGCTTACTACGTCGGAATCAGCTGTTTTAGTCGTCCCGTAGCTATCTATCTCTCTTGAGTGTCACCACATCCGGGACGCAATTTCGTGACTTCGAACAGATCGGAGTGGCTCACAAAGATAGAAAGTACGATGTTGAAGTGACAAACTTTATGGTCTACATACCTTATCACGTAAACCAAACCGACTTCGGCCCGGTCGGCGGACTCACTGACCGCAACGATAGCAGCGAGTCATCGTCTCCCTTGGCAAGTTCATGAAACACATGTGCAACTCCAGATTTCTTTCTTATCCATTCAACATCAGTCGCCTCCTATATCCGTTTACTACTTGACCTTACTGCTCCTACAAGGTGAACATTACTCTACCCAGTCGTCTTGATTTCGCTCTAACATTGTTCAGAATCTGAGCTGCACATTAAGCTTCATTCAAACAATTTTCGATAAGAACACAATTGCAATCATGAGCTCCGAAGGCAGAGGTCGACTCGCTGGCAAGAACGCCGTCATCACTGGTGCTGCTGGGTAAGTGATGTTCCTTCTTCTCTGTCCGTTCAGGTTGTGTTGCGTCGTTTGGGACGAAAGGAGAACGTCTTGCCACTATAATTTCCCATCGGGCTTTTTGCAAATATGAGGACCGAAGACAGCATCGACTGACACCATGACAGTGGTATTGGTCTCGAGACCTGCATTCTCTTTGCCCGCGAGGGTGCATCTGTTCTGATGTGCGACATCTCAGCACCTGCTCTGGAGAAGGCTGTTGCCAAAGTCAAGGAGATTGTTCCCAATGCTGCTGGCAAGATTGAGACCACCATCTGCGACGTGAGCAAGGAGGATGCTGTTGCTGCAGCTGTCGAGAAGGTCGACTCATGGGGCGGTCTCGATGTCATGTTCAACAACGCCGGTATCATGCACGCCGATGATGCAGGTGAGTTCTCATCCGAAACCAGTTGAAAGTCCTGAGCTAACAGCATTGCAGATGCCATTGATACCCCTGAGAAGATCTGGGACCTCACACACAACATCAATGTCAAGGGTGTCTGGTTTGGCTCCAAGCACGCAGTGCAGGCATTGCGCAAGCACAACAAGACCAAGGGCTCAATCATCAACACTGCTTCCGTGGTCGCTTTGGTCGGAGCCGCAACTCCTCAACTGGCATACACAGCCAGCAAGGGTGCTGTTCTCGCAATGACTCGTGAGCTTGCCATTGTTCACGCTCGTGAAGGCTTCAGATTCAACTCTCTCTGTCCTGCTCCTCTTAACACTCCTCTTCTGCAGGACTGGCTGGGTGACGACAAGGCCAAGCGTCAGCGTCGTGAGATCCACTTCCCCACTGGCCGTTTCGGTGAGGCTATCGAGCAGGCACACGCAGTTGTCTTCTTGGCCAGTGATGAAAGCAGCTTCGTCAACGGTACCGACTTCGTCGTTGATGGTGGCATGACCAAGGTATGTCGCTTTCTGGGTTGAAGTGTTTGTCGCAATGGCTAATGTTTCCGATAGGCATATGTCACTCCTGAGGGTCCTCCGGCTCCTGCTCCTACTAACCTCGCCAAGTAAAGAGGTCGACGTTTTGATCGCGCATGGTTGGCGCATGGTTGGGTTGCATGAAGCATAGGATGCTTTTTAACGACTTTCTCGTAGACATCATGATTAGGAAGAATTATGAGATTTCTCATTAGACCAAGACTATTATCTATCTTGCTGTCTCTGCTTCGGTCCAATGGACCAAACTTGTGGGGTAGGTAGCGGCGCCATTCATGGCATATCAACTGCTCTGTATCGCACAGATGTGGATCGTGTAGTGTTTAGATGGGGGCTAGGACGGGAACATGAGCAGAACTTGTTGCTTATGTTTAGACCTTCTTGGCCTTCTCAAATGCGCCCTTTGGGTCCTTAGCAATGGCCTCGAGCTCCTTACCCTCCTGCTTGCCGGCCTTCTTGAGCTCGTCGGTGAGAGAGTCACCCTTTTGGGATTGTTGCCAGAGGAGAATGCGCGAGGTTTGTGTTGCGCCAACGCAGAAAAGGAGGAAGTTGACGGAAGCAAGGCTATTTCAATACTGTCAGCACTCCGATAGTGGTAGGAGATCCCTAATCAATGCTCTGGACATACAAAAGGTTTCTAGGCTTAATAACAAAGCACCAGCGGGTCCAGATCAGACCAGTAGCCATAAGAGCGCTGTTCTGAGAGAGGGAAAGAGACTCGACGGGACGAGCAAAGTCGGCAGCGCCAGCGAGGACGAGACCCCACTTCATGATGGGAGCCCAGAAGTGGACCGTCTTGGGGCCAACGGGAGAGTGGAAGAATTGCTGGAAGCGAGACTGGTTTGGTGGAGGGTCGACATTGGTCTCGGCGGCCGACTGATAGGTGCGTCTTTGGGCGACGGGCTTGCCAGTACGGACAGCCTCCTGGCGGAAGGCATTGAAGAAACGGAGACCGGCTCTGAATGACATGTTTGCTATATTCCGGTGTGACTGAGTGGAGATTGGGGAGGAAGTTGCGCTCAAAAGGAAAGAGCGATGCTGCTGCTTTCCGGCGATATCTCAGCAGGACCCGATGCCGCAATGCGGAGCAAGAGCGGAGTTTGTGTCAGCGCTTGCCGGTTGCGCGAAAGTGAAGTGTTTGCCCTGTTTGTCTTTGACGGTAGGTCAGCAACAGCGACACTTGACTGCCGCGAAAGTCGAGATTGGTCAATTGAATACACACCTCATTCCACACACACAATTATGTCGCTCAAGCAATCGTTCTCCAAGGCGCTCAAGGAGCTGCGCTTCCACCACTGCCAAACCTCGGAACACAGCGCCGCCGTCCGGTAAATCACCATTCTTTCTTCGATACTCAACTCAATGCGCGGCCGACGCTCTGACACCTGGATCACAGCTCGTTCTTGACCCAGCAATACCCTGCCATGAAGAAGGCCAACCCTCACACCCCTATCCTTATCCGCGAAGCTCTGGAAGTCGAGCCGAAAGTCTGGGCAAGATACGGTTAGCACAACTACCGCATGGTCTACATACTGGTAACCACCTACTGATCATACTGTAAATCAGACTTTGGAAAGGAGAAGAGCGCAAGTTTGAAGGGTATGTTAACATCAAGATCCGCTATACTGGAGAGAAGTGCTGACCAACTATACAGGTCTTGACAGCAAGGCTATTGAGAGCAAGATTGCTGAGCTGGTCCAACAAGCTCAATAGATACCCCGTTCCAAAGCCTCTGATCTTCCTTCTCGTTGTCTAAAATTCGTAACGACTTTTTCCGCCATTCTATTAAGCCTTATCCCACATGACCGCACTTCATTCGATACGAAACATGCATTTGAATGCGATAGCGGGATCAATTGAATCTATGCTGAAACTTTTATGCTCTGACGCATGAAAGAAAGAAGGGGCTCCTAAAATATCAAGCTGTGAGATTGGAAATCTCGCCAAATCTAAATTGCGCCCAAGACATGCTGCCTTGAGGGAGGGTCCAAAGTTGCTTGCCAGCATCATCTCCAGCCGCACCAGCCCCGATGTGGACAGGCAGCAAGTGCTCGAAGGATGGATGAGCTTTCCTAGCATCGCTCCTTCGCAACAGCTCGGCCATGGCTTTTTGTCTATCTTCAGGCTAGCACAATTGTTAGCAATCACTCTTTACACATTCCAGATCTGTGGGTGCACACACCTTTTGTTCTACGGCCTCTTTCAATGCAGCATCGAAGCTCACACTGTAAGGCATAGGCGCAGGTCGCTGCATAGCCTGCCACATATCTCTTAGGTTATGCACAGCCATGCCACTGACGATCACCGCTACGCCTTGCTCTCTCAATCCCTGCATTGCCTCTCCGAGTCTGTAGTGCTGATCTGCATCATCACTGTCGAACAGTGACACTTGAACCAGAGGCACATTCAGAGGATTGGTCTTGGGGTCAAAAGCGACAGTGAAAGGCGCAAAGACACCATGATCAAGACCCCTCGAAACACCAGTGGCAGGAATGTTCGCTGCTTTCAAAGCAGACAAAACACGAGATGAGAGCTCCTTGCTGCCAACATTCGGATACTTGACTTTGTAGTAGTGATCCGGGAAGCCGTAGTAGTCGTAGATCAGATCAGTGAGTTCAGCGGTGTTGACTTGAATGCTGGTAGGACTTGCCTGCCAATGTGCCGAGAATACGACCACGGCTTTTGGCTTGACTTTTTGCGTAATTTCTCTGCCGATTTCTTGAAGCTTTTTATAGGCTGGGTGATCGTAGTCTTCCATAATGTTGGGACCTCCATGTGAGAGGAAGTAGACTGGTGTCCGAGTCATTTTGGATGTCGAGTAAAGAGCCGATGACACTTTGCTAGTGCTTATGGGTGACGTGCTCTTCAACGATGCTGCAGATGTCCTTCCCGCGAAGGTTCTTGTCCAACGAAGCAGAGGTGTAGAAAGTGGAAACAGAGCGAGAGCCAGGATGATGCAAACGATCGATGTTATCATGCCAACACGGATGTGTTGCATTGAGAATTGGTTGTGGTTGCCACTGTAGCTTATATTCTAAGTGAGGTGTGTGTAGTCTAGATCGTTCTTGGTGATTATATCTCTACTGCGTTGCGTGATTATGCTATGCGGTATGGTTCCGTGTTGCTTACATTTCTCGGTAGGGTTTCGGCATATTCGCTTCCGAGCATCGGATGCTGGGACGAGCTTTGTTACTCAGCATCCATCCATACCTCAATCTGCTGGATCGGTCTGGATGGTGAAAAGATAGTTCCAAGGTCCGTTTACAAGTACCATCTCTATGGCTTCCATCAAGTAATCGTATTCACCACCCTGTAATTTGAGGTTTAACGACCTCTTCCGTTTGAGGAAGGGTCGGCTTGGCGTCAATGACGTTTTGTAGCATCTTGCATTTCGTGCTTGTCACTTGCTGGAATTCAGATCCGAGCAACATCATCCATTGAGCGTCACAACATCACAATCACAGAAACTGTTAACAAGATGGCTGCTATAGTGATTCCAGCTGCCAGAAGGCACACTTCATCCGTCATTGTCATGCATGGCTTAGGTGACAGGTAGGCTGAAAGTAGATTCACCTCGAAGGGACATAATTCACTAACTCATCGTCAGTGGCTCGGGATGGTGAGAAAACAATTTTGTGAAGATCGTCTGTCAAAGAACTCACAAAATTGAAGGTCTTTCTTAGCCGACATGTGGAAGGGCAAGTTCGATGAAACATCATTCATCTTCCCGAACGCACCTGAAATCCCTATTTCCGTGGTATGTACAACATCTGTCGGACTCTGATCTCGGTTGACTGATGCTCGCAGAACATGGGGATGAGAATGCCCGGGTAAGATCACTCGGTTGAGTTTTCTGATTTCTCCAGCAACATGTGCTGACTTATGACCACCTGCAGTTGGTACGACATTGTAAGGCCTCGCAACTCATCAAATGTTTGCACTCACTCTCCATGCCCTAGAAACCTTTTACGTCAACAAGTTCAGCGTCAATACGGTACTGACCACTCTGCAGATGTCTTTCGATGATATCCAGCAACACGAGGACGAGGCTGGCATCACCCGTTCTCAAGCATACATCCACTCTCTGATCGCCAAAGAGATCGAGAAGGGCATTCCTTCTGAGCGTATCGTCCTCGGTGGTTTCTCTCAGGGTGGTGCTATGAGTATCATGTCTGGTGTCACTGCCCCTTCGCGCCTGGGAGGTGTCTTCGGCCTCAGCTGCTACCTTCTGCTTCGTGGCAAGATCAGAGACATGATCCCCAGCGAGAATCCCAACAAGGTAAATTTAATTCATTGACCGAGATGTCAAAGACACGTCTCATGCTAAACTAAAATAGCAAACACCTATCTTCATGGGTCACGGTGATGCTGATCCTGTCGTTCGCTACCAATGGGGCCAGGCCACTGCTCAGACTCTTCAAGAATGGGGTTGGAATGTCGATTTCAAGACATACAAAGGTCTCCCTCATTCAGCCGCTCCCCAGGAGATCAACGACCTGGAACGCTATATCAAGGCGAGAGTTCCTGACCTCGGCGACAAGCCTCTTCCTTCCAAAGCCTGACTACAGCAAGATGTACAATCTGCCGAGGTTAGTAAGATCTGGTTGGTCATTCCGATCTTGGTCTGCTTGCTCTTCTTCCGGAGATGGTGCGGAAGGCGTAAAGATGAAGTCAAGACGGTTTAGACGAATTACATGAGTTGGCCCCAGAATCTCGCATGTCAAGCTTTTTCACGCACGCTACTGTACAAAGGTGTGTTACTCCTGAGATAAGTGATGGCCGTTCTCAAAGGTTGCAGTCTCGTCGACTCATCTTTGATCCTTCTCCAACTCAGGAGTCAATTGCGTCTTTCTATAGCTTTTTGTCGCTTCGTCTTGCCTTCGAAAAACGACAGTCGTATATGTTCTGAGCACAGTGATAGATGCCGTTAGATCACATACTCGTATCGAGTTATCTCGTGTATAAGGATCACTCGAAACACACCCGAACTCGGCCGCGCGGTGATTGATCAGGACCCTTAGAAAAGGCGAGAGAGGCAAACATTATATCTGCAACTTCGGATACGTGTCTGTAAATGCGAAAGTCCTTTGCGAATGCTGTATTACGGGTCGTGAGAAAATCACAGTCCGACAAAGATCCAGACATTTTGTGTTTTCCATCGGATCGGCAAGATATTGCCTCTTCGAGCGGTATCACAGCACGAAGATCTTGATTGTCGTCCCGCAGCCTCCTACGCAAGAACAACACACGGAGATGTCAGAGACCATGTTTCAAGAACTACTGTGCCCTAAATACTCGAACAATCAAGCAACGAAAGTGCCCGAAATATGACAGCCGTGACAGGTGGATGCTTGATTACAGCATCCACAGCTTGCACTTTCCATTCTCTCTGACCCTCTTCTGCCTCGCACGGCCCTCCCCACCTCCTTCTGTACCAACGTTTCAAACAAAGCAGGTTTTGTACCATCCCTCATTCGAGAATCGCGAATGCACGAGACGCGCCATCGTTGCGCGAAGAGATGCAACCTCGTTTTTGTGAATCGCGTCCTCACGGGTACACCGAGAACCGGGCACGCGGTCTGTCATTCGTCAGGGCTGATTGCTCTCTATTTTTCGACTTTGCTAGGGTGTGTTGGAGGCCTAAGCCACAACCGTACTGCCTTTGATTTCCCTGCCCTCTTCCCTCAAGGATGCGTAAGTCCTTGTTCCCCGCTGTGGTAATAATCTGTCGCTAGGCGGCATGAGTACTGTTCGATGATGTGGGTGACCCTCGGCAGGGTAGTGGGTGAGATGAGATGTAATTGCGTGGTGCGCCTCGTGTCGTGAACTCATGGTCCTGGTTTCTCTTTTTACTATTCTGACACTTTCACTGCTTCTCCCTGCTTTCAACCAGACTTTCCTATTACAGCTGCCAGCAGCACCGTGGCTCGAAGGTATAGACTTTGTCGCGCCAATCGAAGCTCAGAACCACAAGATGAAGCGTGTTGACTTTGCTGCCATCATGCAAGAGCCGGTCTCAAGTCCTGAGAGGACATCAAAACGACAGGCTCTCAAGAGCTTCGCTTCCAAGCTGAAAAGGAGCACTAGCAAAAGGGACTCTACAGTGCGCTGCATCCTTACTCCATGTCGCATCTGTGCTTCACTGACAATCTCAAAGGGTGATCGCTCTTATGGAAATCGTCGCAAAAGTCACCTTCTGGACGTGCCATCTGTCGTTGTTGAATCTGAGCCCAACATCCTGGCCGAATGGGGCAACAAAAAATCATACGACTTACCGCGACCATCAAGAGATTCAGTCGCAGGACAATACTTCGTTGGCTATATCTCAAAGCCATCACAAAATTCGCCCAGATCTAGCCCTAAGCAACTGAGTCATGATGAGCTTGTCAACTACTTTGCTGGGGCGCCAGAATTTGACATTAGATCTCTCAGACCGAGAGTCAGCTACCGCTGGAAATTGGACGAGGAAAGTGGTGAGCCGCAGGATTTTATTGATGTCGGTCATGCTACCTTTGAGGCTGCTACGCTTCGACGTCGGGAAAGAACGAGACAACTTCGAGACCTGGTTGCGGAAGACGCCGACAATCAGATTCCTATGATGGAAGTGCCAAATATGATGAGTTTGAACGGAAGCGAACCCGGAACTATCGGCTTGGAGTATTTCTTGCAGATGCCTTTGGCAGATAGCAAACGCTGTGCCGAAGACGATGACGAAGCACTCAGATTCAAGCGACAATTTTTGATTACCTCGCCTGAGGACCTGGAGCTCAGACCTCTCAATCTGGACTACCTGATACACAGACTTGGCCAAATCAACGATAGTAGACGATCTAAAGACGGTAATGAACAGCGTAAGAGGATGCGCGGCGAACAAAAGGCCGCTAAACTACATACGGAACTTTTCTCGAACTTGCTCCCAGAGCCCGAAAGAGAAGAAGACGACCCTCCGTTCACAGACCTGGATGCTCAAGTAGTGGCGCTTGCGAGAGTTCTAGTTACGACTAGACTTTGGTATGACTTCAGCTTGGTAGAACATCGAATCCGCTTGGGCCAGATCCTGTGGCCATGCACAGACTACGAGGATGAATTGACGGCCGCGTTCGAGAGACAATCAATGCCCACCGAACGCGACATATTACTGCTTCAAATTACCCTGGCTTGTGAGCTACTGATCAGGGTCGAGCTCTCTGGCTTTCCTACTTCTGGCTTTTCACGCAAATTACGATGGGATCTTGTTCTCGCACAACGTTTCCTCGACAGTATAAATATCGCGCCCAAGATTTCAGCTGAGGATGAGAGTCCGTATCGCAACAGCGTCTTGTCGATTGCTACTTTTGTGACGGCAAGGGAGAGTCTGGATGAAGATCGTGTTGACAGTCTAGATGGGAGCCATGCAGAGCCAATTATGTACCCGCGGCACGAGAAGAGACAAGTGGCAGGTCTACTAAAATTTGCGGAAACACTCGCATGGCCACATACAGAGGAGATACAGGAGCGATTTGCTGAGCGAGTAAGACGACACTCGCGTGGTACCTTTAGTGTCTACGGCGCATCAATGGGTACGCCGGGTCAAGCAGCGCTCGGCCAGGGCAATCACTTTGGCCAACAGAAGCGACCGCAGGCTAGTAGAACATGTACTGCGCAATCGCTACAACTTCTGCCCGCCTCCGCGTACAGAGCCGATACCTTTGATCTCGGTGGCTGGTTGAGCCGATCTTGGTTGACAGGTTTTGTATTGCCTGGCGAATCTACTTCACACCTGCTCATCTCGACATTACTCGAAAACTCGCCCGCAGCAGTGGCTGCACTCGGTGACGCTGCCAATCTCTATCAAGGCTTTGTCTACAAATCACGCAGCTACTGGAGTAAGAGCTGTGTAGTAGGAAGAGTAATCGCAGCCGTCAATGGAGCAACCGACTGCATGGGCTGGATATCCTGCAGCAGCGCACCAGTCGACCAAAAAGATGGATGGGTGAACCTCGAAGTCAAAGACCTCCCCAGCTCTTCAACACCACGTATTGCCGACAGCACAGCTCTAGCAGCCGACTCTGCTTTCGTTCCTGGCGAGAAAGGTACAGTAACCGATGTCGAATTCACATGGCCAGTGGATGGCTTCACAGTGCTCGGCAATGAAGCAAGATATCACGGTTTCAGTCTCCTCCCCACAGGCACGAATTTCGAACTCCATCCTACAACACCTTCAGATGAGCCTTGCATAGAAGCACATCTAGCACCCATACCCACTTCCGTCGCCTTTTTAGAATTCAGCACGAAACGCAGTTCTGCACCTGTCAAGGTCACCCTCCCACTCCTCTACGACGTTCATTTCATCTCCGCAACCCCTTGTTTCCCCAACATTTCTCGCCCGTCCACACCTGCCACTGTCCATGCTTCTTCAAAATCACGCTCTGGTCAGCATTCTCGTGTTGCTTCGACGAAAGAACTGCCACTTCCCCCAACTCACCCTTTACATTCTTCCTACGCCATTGAAGTTATACCGGCGGCCACGATCCTTGCGGACGACTTTACAGATACGATACAATTGGGAGAAGGGACAGTGGTTTTGGATTGTAGAGGTACGGGGGAGTTGCAGTTGTTGGCGAGGGCTTGGTGTGCTAAAGTTGGTGAGAATGCTGTGGTGGGGAGGGTGGGTAAGACGTGTTTGGGGTGTTGTGTCAGGGAGGCTAGGGGCTTGGGGGTCAAAGTTGTTATTAGGGTTTAAGAGGCTGCGAGTTTCAGAGAGTGACGTTTCAGTTAGTTTTTATGTGTTGATACCCTCTTGCAATTTGAATGTACTGTTGATGTCTACACATTGGCTTCTGTAGTGAATCGCCAATGTATCATGTACTTCCACGACAAATGGCTTCTCACTTGATTTCAGAATATGTGCCGTGAAGTATGGACTCGTGAAGAGTAAGGGAGGGGTACTGTCAGGCTTGAATACAGAACAGCCATGTCGATTGTGGTCTCATGAAGACAGACAACGACGGGTACACGTCTGACTCAGCATCAGTCCGCACCAGCCGCGACAACCTCCTCTTCATCCTCAACCGCCAAATCCACCACAGGAACGTCCACCCTCACAACCCCATCCTCCTCCCTCCCACTAACCCGCTTAAACTCCTCAAAGGCCTCCTCATCCCACACACTCGCCCTCATTCGATCATTCGCAAACCTCAACGCATCTTTCAACCACCTCCCCTTTGTATTCCCCGTCTCTTCCACCCTCTCAAGCCAATGCCACAAACTCGGATCTCTGAAATTGACATCTGGTGGTGAGTCTGCGGACGCACGAGAGATGATGTGCATTCGCAAAGCAGCAGCTAAGAGGTAAAACACAACACTGGGATTGCAGCCGTGATCCATGACTGCAATTTTCAGGGTTGTGGTGTCGGGGATGACGTTTATGGCGGGCGAACAGAGGAGGGCGACGGCGGTGTGGGAGTGGCCGGCGATGGCTGTTGATAGTCCAGCAGTGGCGGTTTCGCCTCGAGATGAGGATGCCCAGTCGATCCTGCAGCCTGACCAGATGAGGTATTTGAGAAATTCGAGCTTTGGTGTTGTCCAAGGTTCGTGCAAGAGAGATTGTGGTAGCTGGACTGAGGATGATAGATTGAGGTAGGGTAGTCGAGACTGATTGTGTGGGTGAGAGAAGTTGGGGACCAGAATCATCAGTTGTTGTTCTGTATCTCGTTCTTGTTCTTCTCCTTCCCCGTCGTCGCTGTCGTCTGTGTCTGAATCTGAACCCGAGTCGGAAGGTGATGAGGCGCGAAGTGGTACCTGTTTCCGTCTATGAATTTCTTGGATGGCGTCTTTGAAAAGATCCCAGGTCATCCATCTGCATTGCAGCATACGAGATACAGCAGCAGCTTTGGCGACTTTGTCGTGGCTAGTAGCATCCCTAGACAGCGTGTCTATGGCGAAGCGAAGGTAGGTGTTGCGATGTGATAGGTCGCGGGCGAAGACATAGGACGACAAGGGCAAGCTAATGGTATTGCAGTATTGAAAGATCACTTGGACAAGCTCGGTAGGCAATTGTTCAAACTTTGACAAAGTAGAATCTCGTTTTGTTTTCTTCTTGCTATGAAGAAAGATGTTATTTACTGCATGACATCTGACTGACAGACTTTCATGACAATGTGGATGAAAGAAAACTATGTTTGATGTACCGATACTTACTTCTTCAGGGGTTGAGAGCTGGCTTGGTTGGAGCGCGCAGTCTTCCATGGCCGATCGCGATTCTTGGTGGAAACGTCTTGGTTCTCAAGCAGTCGACCACGCTTGCGACGACCACGGCTCCTGATGGGAGTGAGATCCATGTTGGATGGAACACTCAAATATAGATCAATCGAGGTTGATTGGAGCTGTAACTATACTTTCGACACAATGTTAGCAGGTGTTTCAAAGGACAGGTGCTATTGATAAGTGTGATTGTTGTAAAAGTTCTCAGTGATCTTGGTGTAAATCGATCAGCGCCGAAGCTCAATTACTATCTATTGCTATTTTAATCATTGAACGGGGGGATGTGGTGTTGCGAAGATGAAAAAGAGATTCCTACCTGGTGTTGAGTCGAATAATGCAGCGCAATGTCGTTGGTGCAAAAATCAAATCTGTTCTGAGCTCAAAGTCAGCGGACAATTCGAGCAAAGTGGTCATCAAAAGAGTTGTAGGTTGTGATGGGTGTCAGAATATGTAAGAATTGAATATCACAGCACATGCGCCGTTAAGAGAAACAGGCGTGTAACTCCGGTCGCACGTGTCAATCGCAAATTATGTCATCTTTCGGAAGGGTGCTGGAGGATGTGCAGAAGTGAGAAAGCGTAGAAAAAACATACCTTTACATGTTGTTGGTGGTAAGAGAAGGAAGCAGAAAAAAAAAGTCGAAGTCGCGCGCGGACTATAAAGCTCGTAGCGCAAGCCGGGGAAGGAGGTGATGGATTATGTAAGCGAGGATTAGCCCGCTGCCAAGCCCGACGCTCACACTTTCGAATTCTTCGCCGGCACAGACAGTCGATACGCGAGCATCTCGACATTACCGACCCATCCCTCCTTTTACTGTACGTCCGAGTCGAACAGCATTGCAGTCGCAGCCGCACAAGTCAACCTTCTGGAACTTTTCATCTGACCCTTTTCGCCAGAACTCAACAGTCAAAATGGGTGACGCAGACATCAAGGCCAGCCAGTGGAGACTCGTCGAGGTCGGCCGTGTCGTCCTCTTCAGCACCGGCATCTACGCTCAGAAGCTCGCCGCTGTTGTCGAGATCATCGACCACAAGCGCGTACGTGAACTCCTCCGACCGACATCTTGAAAGAACGATCGATATCGAAATACACACTTGCGCACAAAACACACCTCCGAACACCCATACGCATATCCACATCCGTCGCAACAGGCGCACAACTACGACAAGAAGAATCAGCAAGAGCGTCAGGCTGACAGTGTATGAAACAGGTCCTTGTTGAGGGTCCCTCCTCCGACTCCAAGGCTGCCGTCCCCCGCCACTCCGCCTCTCTCTCTGACCTCTCTTTGACTCCCATCGTCATTGAGAAGCTCCCCCGCGCCGCCGGTCACACCGCCCTCAAGGCTCTTTGGGAGAAGAACAGCGTCGACAGCAAGTGGAACAACAGCGCCTGGGCCAAGAACCGCGAACGCTCCGTCAAGCGCAAGCAGCTTACCGACTTTGAGCGCTTCAAGGTTATGCGCCTGAGAAAGCAGGTGCGTAGATGATGGCATAACACAACACAGTCGACCAGTCCGGCTGACAAGATATTCACAGGCCCGTTTCGAGGTCCGCAAGCAGTTCGCTGCTTCCCGCGCCCAGGCCACCAAGGCATAGATGGATGACTTCGACGCAACAAAAGGGGACGGATACCTGGGTTCAATGGGAGTAGTGGGCTTTGGCTTTTCGCAGAAATGAAAGCGGGGGTTTCTCTTTATCACACTGCTTCGCTGCAAACAATCGGTGCTGCCTTTACGTGTCTCCAGCAGAAGGATACATGACAACTTCTGGGAGACTGACGGAAGGCCATAAAAAGTCCTAGCATCGACAAAGCCTATCCAGCTTCTTTTCTCAAATGCTGTGGGAAAACAAGGAAAATGCTTCAAAACACCAAAATCTTCAGCGACAACGCTTCTTACGTTCATGAATTGTACATGTCTGATTTGTAAATGTGAGAAGGAGCAAAAGTGATTATAAACAGTGTCGATGTCCTTTGTTATTGTGAGCGTGGAGACGGTTGTTGGCCAGTGACGCAGCACAAGCCAGTCGAGGCAGGCTGGATGGAAAGTGGACTGAATTCACAAATTCACCGTGCGTCGCAGCTTCGGCAAAGCCTAGCACACCACGAACCCAACCTCATCCCCAAGGCCACATCACCAATTAACTGCATAACAGAATCGTTCATCTCGGTAAGTACAGGCGAAGCTATGCGCAATTTTTGGCATCTCTCAATTCTAGAAAATGATTGAGAGATGCGCAATGTGCCTTTCCCATAGCTCTGGTGTTTCGTGGAAGCAGCAGTCGACTGACGCGCAAATTCGGCCACAGATCCTATAAACCAGCCAAAATGTCGAACCCCCGTGTTGAAGAAATCGTTGACGACAAGCCCGAGCAGCAGGTCGAGGTTGATGACAGCTCCTCCGACTCTGAGGGTGAGGAGGGTGGTATCCCCGCCGGCTCTTCCGTCACCGTCCACTCGCGCAACGAGAAGAAGGCCCGCAAGGCCATTGCTAAGCTCGGCTTGAAGAAGATTGAGGGCATCACTCGCGTCACCCTCCGCAGACCTAAGAACGTGAGTCTTGACATTGCATCTAGATAGCAATCGCAAGCGTGGAGCTAACATGGGCCCAGATCCTCTTCGTCATCAGCCAGCCCGATGTCTACAAGTCCCCCAACTCCAACACCTACATGTAAGCACTTGCTACCCGTGCCAACCTACTACAGTACACGGACAGCCAATTGACATGTCGTGCAGCATCTTCGGTGAGGCCAAGATCGAGGACCTGAACTCGCAAGCCCAGGCTGCCGCTGCCCAGCAGCTCTCCCAGCAGGAGGACTCCGCCGAGCACACCCACGACCGCTCCGACAAGGGCAAGGCCCCCGAGGTTGAGGCCAAGAAGGAGGAGGAAGAGGAGGATGACGGTGAGGAGGTTGACGAGACCGGTCTCGAGGCCAAGGACATTGAGCTTGTCATGGCCCAGGCTTCCGTCAGCAGAAAGAAGGCCGTCAAGGCCCTCAAGGAGAACGACAACGACATTGTCAACTCCATCATGGCCCTCAGCATATAGATGCAGTCCAGCATCTGTCTTTGAAACAGACATGATTGACGCTCTGATCAAAACTAAACACTTTATATAAAAAAGTTCCAATCAACGAATGGATTTTCTCGTTGCATCCTGACTATGCTTTCTTGTCTCGTTCAAAGTGTTGATACATACATGTCGGGCTACGACGATTCGCAGGCCGATATCGTGGATGTTGTCGAGAGTCGGCATGGAGGGAGAAACGCTCGGACATGGATGCCAAGACCGGAAAGAGCGACGGAGCAGCAACCTCAGTCGATGTTCGCGCAGGCCAACGGATACCGCCTGCATCGACGTCTCTCTCCCCTCCACCACCCGTCAATCCAACCATCATCACAATGGCCGTCGGAGTGAGTCATGTCGCCCTCAATCCACCACCCCGTCGCCCTTCCGCCCGCGCCGTCCCGCCCACTACACGCCCGGTCGCCAACATAAGCTAACACACCCTTCTGCAGCGCAGCGCAGCCACCAAGCTCGACTGGGCCAAGCTCTCCCAGCAGCTCTCCCTCAAGGGCGCAACCGCCAACTCCCTCGTCGCCTTCAAGAAGCGCAACGACGACGCCCGCCGCAAGCTCGCCCAACTGCAGGAGCAGCAGCAGACCGTCGACTTTTCCTACTACCGCGGCATCCTCAAGAACTCGGCCGTCATCGACGACATTGAGAAGCAGTTCTCAGCCTTCCAGCCCAAGAAGTACGACGTCAACCGCCAGATCAAGGCCATTGAGGCTTTCGAGGCCCAGGCCGTCAAGGCTGCCGAGCAGACCAAGACCAACGTCGATGGTGAGCTCAAGGACTTGCAGAAGACATTGAAGAACATCGAGGAGGCCAGACCATTCGAAGACTTGACCGTCGTGCGTATACCCAGAATTGCTGCCCCGAATCCAACCAGCCATCTAATAACCACATCTAGGACGAGGTTGCCGCCGCCCAGCCCGAGATCGACAAGCGCACCGAGCAGCTCGTCAGCAAGGGCCGCTGGATGGTGCCTGGATACAAGGAGAAGTTTGGAGACCTCTCCATCCTGTAGAGTGGTTATTTTCCCTCGACATCTCTCTACCACTTCCTTGTATCTTCCTCCCCTTTTTTGCTCTTCCGCCACAAATTCCCTCACCCTCTCAAATATACGTATCTTTTGCCGGTCGAATGGGCTACTACCAATGGCAAATCCTACCCCTTGTAGCATAGACAAAATCGCATTTGCCCTTTGATCAAACATGACTGTTAGGGTGACCCTGGTTGATTATTGTCTGTGCCCCTCTTTCCAGTGTGTCAAACGTACCTCTTCCAGAGACATAGCTGCCTGATTTCAATAGCCGTGTAAATGCAGAAACAAGTTCAATATACATGTCATTGTCCATGGAGACTGTTCGGGGAAGTAACAAGCAAGGCACCCAAACCTCACGCATACACACATCTTTCTCGAACAACATAGTCAATAATCTTTGTAGTCTGCGTAAATGCACAAACATATTCGAGATAGATACAGTTGTCCGTGGAGGACATAAAAAGAGGGGCACAAACATCCAACCCATCCCGCACGTGTGGTTAAAACACGGTATATAGCTGTGGAAAGGCACAAACATATTCGCAATAGTTGACGTTGTTCATGGAAAACACCAAAAGAGGGGCACAAATATCCAACTCATCCCGCA
This sequence comes from Aureobasidium subglaciale EXF-2481, assembly GCF_000721755.1. Taxonomy (NCBI): domain Eukaryota; kingdom Fungi; phylum Ascomycota; class Dothideomycetes; order Dothideales; family Saccotheciaceae; genus Aureobasidium; species Aureobasidium subglaciale. The sequence continues at coordinate 132,088 of NW_013566966.1, read as the reverse complement.
CGTGTGGTTAAAACACGGTATATAGCTGTGGAAAGGCACAAACATATTCGCAATGGTTGACATTGTCCGTGGAGAACAACAAAAGAGGGGCACAAGTGAAGACAAATATTGAAAAAACGACCAAGAACATATGTCACTGACCACAAAAGAGTGGGAAAAAATAACATGAGGGGAAGAAGTGAACGGTCTTGAAGAAAAGTGAATTATCGACATGTTTGCAGCGTGCCTATGCTATGTAATTAAAACCACAGCTATAAAAAGGGAAAAAAGTGAATCCTCATTCTCATTTTTTTCGTTGAAACCCCGACCATTCGAGAGCTCTCGACAGGATTTTTTGTTTAATCATTGTGCTCGGTGTTGGTGATGGTAAGCATCTGACCACCATCTTCGTAGTGGCCGTACTCCTCGGCACCACCATCCTGCTCGAGCTCGCCGTACTCGGTATAAGCATGATCGTGGTCGATGGCTTGGGGCTGGGGCTGGCCAGAAGGCAGGACGCGAGACAGAGCTTGCCAGAGAGCGGTCCATTCGACCTGCATGGCTTCTTTGAGCGAGCAGGTATCTGTCTGCTTGAAGTACTGGACGCAGAAGTGGCCGAAGGGCGAGATGGCGGCGAGACCGGCTTCTGGGAGCTGGAGACACGAGTCACGAGGGGCGTCGCCCTTGGGAACGAAGTCACCCTTGGGGTTGGTGGCCATGCCCATGAGGGACATGACGTAGTGGAGGAGCTGCTCAGAGGCCTCGGGCTTCTTGACCAGAACCTCAAAGACCCACAGTTGACCACTGGGGGACTGGACGTGGGTGTAAGGGATGTAGGCCAGCATTCCGCCAAAGCCGCATTCGGCAGTAGAGTTGGCAATGTAAGCCTTTTGCTGGGCGCTGAAGCCAGGGTTGCTGAGACATGCGGTAACGTACTCCTGAAGCAGAGGACGGTGCAGCTGCTGAGGATAAGTGCCACGCTGGACAGCGTCGATCAGAACGCGCAGCTGCTGGATAGCACAGACAGCCAAGTCGGTACGCTCACGGATGGAGATGTGCTCGGCCGCGTGCCAAGGGTACTTGTGCATCAACGAGATCATGGCCTCGTAGGTGCGGTTGACACAGCGCAGGGCGAAAGGCGAACGCTGAGGAGTCTCGGCGTGCTTGGTAATCATGACCAACTCCTCGGCGGTGACGAAGCCCTGGAAGCCAGAGTTGTAGAGTTCATCAGTGGTGTGGACGATGGGGTTGTGACCATCCCACTCGACGCACTTGGCACGGGGGAAGAGCTCTGTCATGAGAGCTTCCTGGCTGCTCAGGCTGATGTCGATGTAGCGCTCACCGATGCGAGGGGGGCGCTTGTTCTCGAGGCGCTGTCTGTAGGCATTGACTGTAGCCTCGGCCAATTCAGGAGTCTCGATCTCGACGTAGCAATCCATAGTCTTGCCAGTAGAGCGCTCCATGATGATGTGGATGGCAAAGTAGGCAGTGCCACGAGGCTGGGGGGTAATACGAGTGCTGCGACCAAGAGTAGCAACAACTTCATTCTTGGAAGTCCCATAAGGGATGTTACCAATCTTGATTACACCATAGGTGCAAGGGTGTACGTCGTCAAAAGGGTTGACGAAAGGGATGAAGTCATAAACATCCTCAATGGTGGGAAGAGTGGTGTTGTGAGCACCAATCCACTCAGGGTCAGGCATGATCTCAGGCGACATGACTGCCTGGCTGCGAACGAAGGGCTGAAGAGCAAACTCTCTCTCGGGGCCAGAGCTAGGGCCGACGAAACCGTGACCACCAGGAGGGGATCTGCCATCATACTGCTCAAAGGAGCCTGACTTGATGGCCTCGGCCATGAGTGCAGCATGAGTCTTGTGCTTCTGAGCGATGTCGACAGCGTTACTGACCTGCGGAGGGCTGCGGGCCCAGGTGTAGCCATTGCCGTTGTTGCTGACGGGGCTACCGATAGGAGAGTTGACCGTGTTCTCCATGGCCGAGACAAAGGAGGCATAATTGTCCTCAGGCGAGCGAGAGTCGACAAAAGGATCGGCATGAGGAGACAGAGCACGGGGTCGGGGCACGTTGCCATTTGTCTGGTAGCCACCCATGTATTGACCGTTCATGTTTATGGGAGGATGGTTCATCTGAGAGCCAGGCATCTGGGGGCCAGGCATTTGAGAGCCAGGCATCTGAGAGCCAGGCACCTGGGGGCCAGACATCTGGGGACGGTGAGCTTGAGGGCTCTGGACGTGAGAGCCATTCATATGAGGAGGGCTGTTGAGGGAACCAGAGTTCATCTGGTCAAAGTTCATCTGGCCACGGTTCATCTGAGGAGGGCCATTGAAGTGACCAGGGTTCATCTGACGACCGTTCATCTGTTGACCGTTCATCTGTTGACCGTTCATCTGTTGACCATTCATCTGAGGGCCGTTCATCTGAGGGCCGTTGAAGTGACCAGGGTGCATCTGTTGACTGTTCATCTGATGGCCGTTCATCTGAGCAGTGTTGGTGAAGTGACCGCCTCCAGGGTAACCATTGGGTTGGTAGCCGTTCATGTTGTAGCCGTTGGATATCTGACCACGAGTGAAAGGGACAGGCTGCTGAACATGAGGAGCGAGGTTGTAGTTCGACAGAGGAACCATACCGGGCACACCAGAAACAGCATAAGGGCGCTGCATGTTGTCGGGCGACAAGACACCAGAAAGACGGGGGTCAGTGCTGGGGTCAAAGTAGCGAACCTGGGAAGGACCAATGTGCTGTGGGTACATGTTGGGAGTAGGTTGCATCTGTCCAAAGTTCTGCTGCATGTGGGCGGGAGGCTGGTATATGTCGGCAGAGCGCTGTTGCTGCTGCTCCTGTTGCTCCTGGAGGCGCTGCTGCATAGCAAACTGCTGCTGGGATGCGACAAACTGTTGCAGCGTCTCGGCACGAGTGGGCTCAACACGAGTGTTCTCAGCCTCGGGGGCAGGAGTTGCGAGCTCGCGGAAAGCATGAGAAGCTCTGAAGGGACCGGGCTGGGGGCCATGGATGTAAGGGGCGTCGGACTGTCCACGAGATGAACGCTGCTGAGCGTGAGCGACCGAGGGCTGTTGCACATTGGCGGCAGGGTGCTGACGAGCGCTGGGTATGGGGCTCTGCACAGCGTTGGCGGCATCACGTCTGGCGTACTCAGGGAAGTTGTCGACTGCAGGTCTGGCAGGGTTGAACGATGGAAAGCGATCGTGCATGGGCTGCTGACGCTGGTTGCCTTGAGCTTGAGTACGGCGGGACTGTTCAGGCTGGACGAGGTCAGGCTGGACATCAGGATGAGTCTCGCGTTGCTGGCTGCCAGTCATGGAACAACCATGGTCGATGACACCACGGTTGGTAACACCAAGCAGGTTCTCGTTCAAAAGAGGGGGAGTGTGCACACCCTGCTCTTCGATGGGCATGTGGAACTGGTTCTCGACAGGCTCACTGACAATGCCACGCATGTTGGCGACGCTTGCGGCAACAGATGGGAAGTTGGATTCAACGAGAGCAGGGCTACCCCAAACAGTGTTGGAGCTGCTTGTAGGGGACAGTCTCAGACAACGGGTCACGTCTGAGAGGTCGTCGACAGTTGAACTGCCGAATGCGCTTACGTCAAGGATGGTAGCGACAGTCTGTATCTATTGTAAGCAGAGTGCGCAAAGGGAAGGAGAGCGCATGCGCAGAAGACTGGTAGATCGTGAGATCGTGAGATCGTGAGATCGTGAGGGAGGAAGAGTTGGGGGGCGCGCACCTTAAGACAACGGGCACAGCGAGCAGGTGCACCGTCAGGATGAGCCAAGTAGTGGTCATAGCAGACAGTATGCTGGCATGGGACAAGACGGTGGCTCGGCTGTTGGACACATGGACCGCACTGTGTGCCTCCAATGCGTGGAGCCGCCATGCTGCTGCTGTTCTCCGCGCCGGCGAGGTTGTTGACGGGGTCGCCAGGGCGGCGAGTGTGGCTTGGAAACATGCTTTGGGAAGCTTGCTTGGTGCAACGACTTCTGGTTGCTTGGATCAGTTTCTCGATGTAAGGAAAAGTATGAGATCGTCCACAGCAGTTGTGCGGTTGATCTTGAATGGTTGTTGTGGTCAAAGATCGTTGCGACGCCAGCGCAGTGACGAATCCTATATCACCCATGCTGCTCTCAAAAAGGCCCGCTGGTGGTTCGGCAAGTCCCATGTCCTTCCATTGGCCAGAGTGAATGCCATCCTCCTCTTCATCGGTTAGGCTTAGATAGAAAAGATACTCATTCCTTGTGATCCATGAAGACATGCCCGTACGCTCCATAGGAGCCAGCGAGGTATCACGCACAAGGTTGGAACAACACGTGACAGAGACAGCAAGGAGACAGGCAAGTGGAAGAGAGATGGATGTATACTACCACATCAAGATACATGTGCCTACGAAGTTGATGACTGCGAGAGGTACGTGGGCACGAGTTGAATGAAAGCATGCTGACACAGAGCAAACAGACCTCCCGCAGAAGTGGCAGTCTCAGATCGGGCATGAGACAGGGGTGATCGTCCTTTTGGGGGGTCAAGAGCTCAGCGTCCATCCAAGAGGAGAGTTTGGTCGTAATCGTTTCTGGTCGGATTGGTATCTTTGGGAATCTTCTATGTAATGCGGCGTCAAGACCTGGTACAAAGGCCTTAGGGCAGCACAAAGCGTCGTGCATATGAATCAATCGAACTGTACTGTATCAGCATGGGTAAGCAAACGGATAAGATGAGAAGGATCTTACAGGAGTCAAGAACGATTCGGCGACGAATCTTGCTCTGGCGTTCAACTAGAACATGTTAGATGGAACTAGACAGCACCGGATAGAAAGAATGGCATACGAAGAGCTTCATCTCCGAGATCTCCTTGTCGACTTCTTCCATGAATTGAATGATAAAGTCAACCAGCTTGTGCTTGAGCATCTCCTCGGTATGGAAGTTTGTGATGAGGAAGGAGATGTCGTATCCCTGTAGTTGTGTGAGCTCATTGTTGGTTGTTGTGTACCGGATGTGGCCAACGGACCTTGACGGGCTTCCTTCTCAGGATGAAGAATGACTCGGCACGTTGTGTCAGGAAGCGGGTGAACTTGTGGACCAGGATGTGTTCGATCTCGTCTGCCTGCTTGATTCTGATGCTCACGCGGATACTGTTGACGCTGGGTTCGATGAAGACGCGCTCGTTCTCGTTGCGTGATACAGTCAATGGGTTTAACAGGACTTCGGGCGAGGTTTGGGCTTCAATCTCGGGGACGTTATGGCGTTCGGATGCTTGCGATGCGAAGTTGGACAGCGACATGGCTGCCGTCAACGACGACCGCACACATTGCAGGTATGGTCGGAGTGATTGCGACTGGAGCCTTGTTAGATGACGGGGACTGAAATGAGCGGCTGGGGGCTGGGAGACACACCATGATCGGATGGTGAGAAGCGACAAGGTACCAGACAAGGAGCTGTCGTCCGGCTTGCGGTATGCCACGCTTCAGACGTCCGTCCTGTGGAGATGCCGCGCCCCGGTGACGCGCCGCCAGAGGGGTTGTGCACGGCCCACATCCTGTTCTAGTCTTACTGGAGTCTTCTCTCATAAAACTGTCTACTCAGATGGAGCAGTACAAAGAATCAACTTGATATCGAGTGACGCCACGGTCTACTTCACATCCTCCCTTTGAAGCCTACTAGTCATGTTCAACAATAAAGTCGGAACAGCCAACACTGTGAGGGACTGAGATGAACTCGGACTTCGTAAGCTCGCAATGTCCACATGCAACAGATTGAATCATGGATGCTATCACGATCAAGCGAGAAGATGTGGGTTCGTGGAACGAGTACGTCTTTACGAGGATTCAGAATTGTGTAGGGCCTAAGACACTCGACAGACAGAAGGGGCCTGAGAGGCATCTTGGACAGCAGCTTGCGACTCAATTTAGTACTGTGTAGCTCTCGGCGGGCATCATACACTTGCTCTGAAGCAAACGTCGCGTGGATCCCTGGTGAAGCTGAGATACCTCAAGGCGTACTATCAAGAGACTTGTAGACCGTGTCGAACCGGAACCGAGTTGTATCGAGCATACTACTTTAAAGGCTGCCATCGGGCACGCGGCTTCTAGGATCGGTAGAGCCGACGTTAATTCACGCGTCCTCAAGACACGCGATCTGACTTCAGATAGTTGGGGCATCTCGACGGTCACGTCAAGGGCACGAATCTAGTCTAAAGCCGAGAGGCTTCGGGTCTTGTGCGACATGAGGGACCAGATAGGCGCAATGTATAGAGGAATTCGCTGATGGACGAGCTTCATTCTCTCCTCCGATCCTCGGCTGACATCGGAGGGATCGGCAACAGATGCCCCATGTTTCGCAATTGTTCATATTCTCGAGGTTGGCAATTGCAGGTTATTTTCCCCTTCACTCGAGTATTTCAGATCAATCCCGAAAGCCGACCTATCGAACATGTTCAGAAGCGGATCGGCAGCCGTGAAGAGGGGTAGCTCCTTCGCTGGAGCAGCTTTGCGCGCCCGCAACCAGACTCCTCGTCTTTCCACCCTCCGCCAGTTCAGCACCTCCTTCCAGATGGCGCAACAAACCAGAGCTGAGAGCGATGCCTTTGGCGAGATCCCCGTCGCCGCCGACAGATACTGGGGTGCTCAGACCGAGCGCTCGCTGTCCAACTTCAAGATCAACCAGCCTCATGACCGCATGCCGCCTCAGGTTGTCCGCGCCTTTGGTATCCTCAAGGGCGCTGCTGCCACCGTCAACATGAAGTTCGGCCTCGGTATGCCATGATCGACCCCCGTATACAACAGCAGTAGATCGGTACTGACGCCTCTTTCCTCACGCAGACGCAACGGTCGGAGAAGCCATCCAGAAGGCCGCCGCCGAGGTCGCATCCGGCAAGCTCGACGAGCACTTCCCTCTGGTTGTCTGGCAGACTGGCTCGGGCACTCAGTCCAACATGAACGCCAACGAGGTCATCTCCAACCGCGCCATTGAGATGCTCGGCGGCGAGATGGGCTCAAAGAAGCCCGTCCACCCCAACGACCACGTCAACATGTCGGCCTCGTCAAACGACACCTTCCCTACCGCCATGCACATTGCCGCCGTTCTCGAGATCGAGGAAGAGCTCCTCCCTTCCCTGCGCAGCCTCAAGGATGCCATGTACAAGAAGCAGCAGGCCTTTGACAAGATCATCAAGATCGGTCGTACCCACTTGCAGGATGCCACTCCCCTGACCCTCGGCCAGGAGTTCTCTGGCTACGTTACCCAGCTCGAGTACGGCATTCTTCGTGTCGAGTCCGCTCTCCCCCGTCTGCGTTACCTCGCTCAGGGTGGTACCGCCGTCGGTACCGGTCTCAACACCTTCAAGGGCTTCGCCGAGGACATTGCTACTGAAGTCAGCAAGCTCACCGGTCACGACTTCGTTACTGCCCCCAACAAGTTCGAGGCTCTTGCCGCCCACGACGCCATTGTTGAGGCTCACGGTCAGCTCAACACCCTGGCCACTTCCCTCTTCAAGATTGCTCAGGATATTCGTTTCCTCGGCTCCGGTCCTCGCTGCGGTCTTGGTGAGCTCAAGCTTCCCGAGAACGAGCCTGGTTCATCCATCATGCCCGGCAAGGTCAACCCCACTCAGTGCGAGTCCTTGACCATGCTCTGTTGCCAGGTCTTCGGTAACCAGGCCGCCGTTACTTTTGCTGGTTCGCAGGGTAACTTCGAGCTCAACGTTTTCAAGCCCGTCATGATCCGCAACCTTCTCCACAGCTCTCGCCTTTTGAGTGATGGTATGCGCTCATTCGAGAAGAACCTTGTCGAGGGTCTCGAGGCCGACGAGAAGAGAATTGAGGCTCTCCTCCACGAGTCTCTCATGCTCGTCACCTGCCTTAACCCCGTCATTGGCTACGACATGGCCTCCAAGGTCGCAAAGAACGCTCACAAGAAGGGTCTTACCCTCAAGGAGAGTGCCATGGAGCTCAAGGCTCTGAGCGAGGAGGACTTTGACAAGACTGTCCGTCCCGAGCTCATGCTTGCTCCCAAGGAGAAGAAGTAAATGTGAACCGTGAAGCGGACTGTATATTATAAACCTTTGATATCCATTTGAGGGCTGGTAGCCTCATTTCTACATATTGCATTCGAAAATATCGCTCTACCATTTACATCTCTCTTCTGTTGCTCTGTTTCTCGTGTCAATGGAATAATGGTTTGAGATAATGCAATTTGACGCACGGACGTTTTTTACGCAGCGGGCGATTCAGCCTCACACCCCCGAACTTTTGGAATAATCTCCTTGTCCAAGATACTTTAAGAAATACTCAACCACCAAGAATCATGGAGGAGGCATTGGACTGGGTGTCTGACAATCAGGGCACTGTTGCTTTGACTTGGGTTGCTGTGGTGTTTGCAACTGCTGTTTGGTGGTTCACGACAAAAGGAGACTCTGAAGCTGCCGTGGACTTTGAAGTGCCTTTGCCAGAGCAGTGTGAAGATGGTTGGCAGGGCGAGGTTTTGCGGGAGCCTGGTTTGAAGGTTTGTTGTTATCTCTTTGCTTCTGTGCTCTCTGAGAAAGAGATTTTGCCATTTCTCTTGATTGAAAAAATGTTCTTTACTTTAAGCTGTACAATTGTGACTGACATGAATTTATACAGATCTCGGGCTCTTCTGCTGTTCAATGTTACTGTCCAGCAACGGGTCAATTGCTCGGTGTCATCAATCCATCTACTCCCGACGGAATCGACAGAGCTATTACGCGTGCTCATGAGGCTCAACGCACTTGGGCATTGACAACCTTCTCACAACGCCGAAGAGTGCTCAAAACATTGTTGAAGTGAGTACAAATAGTGCTTTCCTCCCCGACACGATAGCTGACTCGCTGCAAGATACGTTCTTACTCATCAAGACGACATCGCCACAGCAGCATGTTTGGATTCTGGCAAGACACGTGTAGATGCTCTGTTTGGCGAGATTCTCGTAACAGCCGAGAAACTCAAGTGGACTATCGACCATGGCGAGAAGGCCTTGAAGCCCTCATCCCGTCCTACTAATCTACTCATGATGTACAAGTCCAACTCTGTGGTCTACGAACCTTTGGGTGTCGTGGCCGCCTGCGTCAGCTGGAATTATCCTTTCCACAACCTCCTGGGGCCCATCATCTCGGCACTGTTTACTGGAAACGCAATCATTGTCAAGGGATCTGAGCAGACTGCTTGGTGCTCAGTGTTCTTCGCGGACATCGTCAAGGCTGCTCTGGTTGCTTGTGGACACAGTCCTGAGCTGGTACATGCCGTCACTTGCTGGCCTACCACAGCTGAACACCTTACCTCGCACCCTGGAATCTCACACTTGACTTTCATCGGCAGCAAGCCAGTCGCCCACCACGTTTGCACTTCAGCGGCCAAATCTCTGACTCCAGTCGTTGTAGAGCTCGGTGGCAAAGATGCAGCCATCATTCTCGATGCACCTAACGGAAAAGCTATGGCTAAATCTGAGCTCTCGAGGATCGAAAGTATTATCATGCGCGGCGTCTTCCAATCTGCAGGCCAAAACTGCATTGGCATTGAGCGAGTGGTAGCTATGCCTCTAGCCTACGAATACCTTCTATCTGTCCTTCCCCCTCGTATCCGCTCTCTCCGCCTCGGCAACGCACTTACCTCACCCGACGTAGATGTCGGCGCCCAGGTCAGCCCCGCCAGTTTCACAAAACTCGAATCTCTGATCGCAGAAGCCGTTTCTCAAGGTGCTGTTCTCCTTGCAGGAGGAAAGCGTCATTCTCACCCCAAGTACCCCCAAGGCCATTACTTCACACCCACTCTTCTCGCAGAAGTAACGTCAGACATGAGAATCGCACAGGAAGAATGCTTTGCACCCATCTGCTTACTCATGAGAGCCGAAACCCCCACCCACGCCATCAGCATCACAAACAGCACAATCTACAGCCTAGGCTGCAGTATCTTCGGCCCCGCCACCTCTCCCTTGCAAGAAGTAGCTTCAGCAGTAAAATCCGGCATGGTAGCCATCAACGACTTTGCAGCCTACTACGCCGTCCAATTACCCTTTGGCGGTGTGGGTGGCAGTGGCTATGGCAGATTTGCCGGCGAAGAAGGACTAAGAGGGTTGTGTAATGCAAAGAGTATTTGTGTGGATAGATGGCCAGGACTTATCAAGACTGCTATCCCAGCGGGGTTGGATTATCCGATGAGGGAGACGGCGTGGGAGATGGGGAAGGGGGTTGTGGAGTTGGGGTACGGGGAGACTGTGTGGAGGAAGATTGGGGGGTTAAAAAGGATGCTTGCTGGGATGTGAGATTTTGTGGATGGTATCACTAGGAAGCAAGAGATGCGGGTTTATGATTAGATCTGCTGTGTTTGATATATGTACTGCACAACAAAGGTCTGGCAGAGAGCGTGACAACACTCGTCTCGATGGTTCTGTCTCCTGAAGAGTATCGTGCTTTCACGCAGCTTTGCAAGTGACACAAGTTTGCCTTGGATGGTGCAGCAAAGGCGAGAGCCTATCTTGAGCGCCAATGAGACGAGGCATCTCGAGTGATGTTGATACAGCCCTAAAAAGTACTGTGCTGTTAGACAGCCATGCCATTGATATGATTCAGCACACCGGAGTGAAGTGCGGTACCCTTCGAGAAAGTTTCTGTGCATCGCGAACAAAGCGACATCTCCCACGATCGACGCCCTCGTGTCATCGTATAATTTGCCCTTCTACAACCACAAGATGTACATGCGTGACGAGTCCTATCTCCCAGAAGCTGAACAAGGTTTCTTCGGGAATTGTTCTTCCATCATTCCCGAAGTTTCAAGCCATGAGGTGCGCCAATGAAGAGACAAGCATTTTCCCCACCCGCTCGGCTTCGTCTTGTTGGCAGTGCCGTTGAAATCTTGTACACGCTTGTCAGAACTTTCCAAGCCTCGCAAGCCTTTTTCCAGCCTCTTCCGCTTGACTGCAGGATCAGAGTTGACCACCAGTGACACTCGAAATGACACTCGAATCGTTGGTCAAGTCGGGCAGACATAGCAAATCGAAATCGTGCAGACGAGTGGTATGATGCTGTCGATGTGTCTTGTTTTGATCGAACTGTCCGGGTCAAATCGGTGCTGCGACATGAAAAGACGTTACTTTGACAAACTTGCGCTGTGCACGGCTTGAAGTGGTATCAGACACGATCCGAGTTCCGGTTAAAAGTCGTGGTTGTCCACTCAGGCGGCTGTTCATGATGAGGCACCTCGTCACATCAGCAGTCGGACCGAAGACACACCCTTACCGATAAACAAACCATTCCTGAAAGGTCCTTGAAGCGGAGCTCCAATTCGGACCGTCTCAACAACCCTGGAGGTTTCTTGCATGTTTTGGAGCGATTCTGGGGGCAAGTTCTCCATGGAGATGGGAAATGGAGAGATCGCGTGCCTCCACCTTCGCGATGGTCTGCCCACGGAGAGTGATCGGCTCTGATGCACGAGCATCCCCATGGATGTTCTCCACTTTCTCATGGAGGTTACAAAAGGTGGAGGGGCACCCAGTTGGACGAAAGTTTTCTTTCTGAAGCATTTCTCTCTTTCATCCTACAATCTTTGAACTTACTCGTGCATCAACATGGGTAAAGGTGTCAAGGGTGCCGCCTCCGGCGAGCAACATGAGAACATTGAGATGTTTGACGCTGCCCAGCAGGGTAGCTACCAGGACCGTCGCGACATGACCAAGGACCAGATGGAAGACGCTGTTCGCTCGGGAAGTGTCCCTCACGTCAATACGAGCGAGGCTGTCGATATCGCGAAGCAAGGTGGTTGGGAGGTCGATGCTCTCATGACCGAGATGCAGAATGAAATCGACGCACAAGGTGGAGACCACAACGGCCATTTCGACCTCGAATTCGCCAACCCAAAATACTTCACATTTCTCATTGTAGCCTTCGCTTCCATGGGTGGTATGCTTTCTGGTCTCGATCAATCGCTCATCTCTGGTGCCAATCTGTTTCTTCCTGAGGACCTTGGTCTCAATGACCGCCAGAACAGTTTGGTAAACTCTGCCATGTCCCTCGGTGCCGTCGGTGGTGCCATCATTCTCTCTCCAGCCAACGAGTACCTTGGACGTCGCTGGGCTATCATCCTCTCGTGTATTCTTTACACTATCGGGTATGTCAAAATAAGCTGTGTTCATACACAAACTCTGACCTGTCTCTAGTGGTGTTCTTGAAGCCGCTGCCATGAACTATGGCATGATTATCGCTGCCCGTATCATCCTTGGATTCGGTGTTGGTCTCGAGGGTGGTACCGTCCCTGTCTACGTTGCTGAGACTGTCGAGAGAAGACTTCGTGGAAACATGGTCTCTCTCTACCAGTTCAACATCGCTCTGGGTGAGGTTCTTGGTTACGCCGTCGCAGCCATGTTTGTTACCGTGGACGGCAACTGGAGATACATTCTAGGCTCCTCGCTCGTCTTCTCCACCATTATGGGTATCGGTATGCTCTACATGCCCGAATCACCTCGTTTCCTTATGCACAAGGGAAAGCCTGTTGAAGCCTTCAAGGTCTGGAAACGTATCCGTGGTCTCAAGACTCTGGACTCTCGTGAGGAGTTCTACGTCATGAAGATGTCTCAGGAGCAAGAGGACGAGGAGGTCGCTGCCGGACGTGGTAGCGCCAAATACCCCTGGATGGATCTCTTCACACAGCCCCGCGCACGTCGCGCCTTTGTCTACGCCAACATCATGATCTTCTTGGGACAATTTACTGTAAGTTGCGAAAAAGAGAACGAGGCGGGAATAAGATCGGAGAGGCTTCGGACCACAACTCCGCTCCTTGCTTTTGACCACCATTCATATTTGCTTTCTTGAACGACATACTGACTTTGTTTGTAGGGTATCAATGCTATCACTTACTTCATGAGTACTTTGATGCAGAACCTGGGCTTCGACAAGTACCAATCCAATTACATGTCCCTCGTCGGTGGTGGTTCGCTGCTGATCGGTACCATCCCTGCTGTTCTTTACATGGAAAGATGCGGTCGTCGCTTCTGGGCCATTTCCACGCTACCTGTCTTCTTCATCGGACTGATCATCGCTGGTGCGTCGCAATACGCTGGCGGTCAGAACGCCCAGATGGGTGTCTACCTGACCGGTTTGGTGATTTACGAAATTTTCTTCGGAACTTATGCCTGTTTGACCTGGGTCATTCCCGCTGAGTCTTACCCTACCTACCTCCGATCATACGGTACGTGCTGCCAAGGTGCAACTTTTGTGCGCCAGCTCGTGCGTTCGGGCGTTTCACTCGTGTCGAGCCCAACCCATGAGCTGGCTAGCTGAACAAGTACCCTATCTTACACCCTGATGACCCTTCGCTAATGAAAACCCCAAGGTATGACCACGAGCGATGGATGGCTCTTCCTTTCGTCCTTTATCGTCACATACAACTTTACTGGTATGAGCAAAGCCATGACCAACATTGGCCTCACTGCCGGTTTCTACGGCGGCATTGGTTAGTTTTTCCTCTTCTATCAGCATTGCTTTATGCTAACAGAGATTTAGCCTTCTTGGGCTTCTTCTACCAGCTCTTCTTTATGCCTGAGACCAAGGATAAGACCCTGGAAGAGATTGACTTGATCTTTTCTCAACCAACCAGCAAACTCGTGGCCCAAAATTGGAAGAACGTCAAGGAGACCACCAACGATCTACTTCGCTTCAGATTCAAGAAGGTCTTCATCGACGCACACGATGCTCCTGCTGTCGACTTCTCGCAGGGTAAGCAAGAGGTCGGCCATCAGGCATAAGCCGTTGAAATGAATTGGGCTGGCTATACCAATCATTGAACGTGGAAGACGCTATCAATCTGGAGGCGACCTTCGTCGATACCTACATATTGCTAGATCTATAGAGATTGGTTTTTCATGTAGCTATACATGACCATATAATATGAGCTTACGATTTCAAATCTACTCTCGTACCTTTTATCTTTCCTATACCAGTCTCTTCTATGCATGTATCGGCATCAGGGTACAGTGCCCTCAGTAGTAGTAGCAACATCGATGGCAATACGTCTCATCGACCTTCTTTGCGTTATCCGCTGGCTTGAGGAGAGACTGCCTCTTTCCACAGCGCCTGTCGCTTTGCATCAATCATGCAGCGGAGTGGATATTGGTAGCTGCCTTGAGGCACAGTACTTTCTTACCTTACAGCTATGTCACCGAGTCACGTCGCTCTCTCAATTATTGCGCCGATGTCAGACATGTATGGAGGTATGACTGTGCCTTTCTACAGCCCACTATTGCTCTACTCTGATCATGGCATTGAAGATGTCTTTACTCGCAGCATCAATACATCTACTCTCATGTTCTCTATATTGATATAAAATGGTGATCAAACAGATGATCGTGTAGATAATAAGGACAGTCTCTGTGTACACTGAACAATAAAACCACGAGGATATAGACCGTAAATATGCAGCACAAGCGGACCTTACAGCAGTATTTCAGAGGCGAGATCAACAACTGTCTACCGCCAAGAAAAAAATCAGCGATTCATAGCCTGTGATGCTTGATCCATCCAGGTCATATCTCGACCTACACTTTGTGGTCGGAATACGTTGAGGACGAACATGTCTGAGAGTGCTGAATGTGTTGCCGGACGACAAGAAGTGTGCACAGACTCAGGCTTTTAGGGTTAGGTTAAACAGAAGATTCTTCTTTGACTCGATGAACGTGTATAACGTTCACTTGAAGGACACTCGTGTGCAGCCGACGAGGACAACACAATGTGTGCGGCCAAGATAGCGCTGCAATTTTACTCGATAGAAGTGCATAACGACTGACCGTATTCGCGCAGGAAGCTGGCCGAAGGATCATCTCAACAAGTCGAGTCGAAGTGTATTTTCCCATCTTACTCGATGTTAACACCTGAGAGTGACTCGATGGCTACATGTAAAGTAGGAGTTTTGCCGGCGCGAAAGGGTCCCTATCAGAGACGCGGCGGCTTCCGGGGAAAAGGAGGAGAAACACGGAGCGGTACCGGGTCCTTGCACAAGCTTGACATTTTGTTGTGACTGTTTTCCCTGACCTCGGCATCGGCATGTGAAGGACAAAAAGCTGATATGCCAGACCGCGGCGCTCGCAACCCGAGGCGACCATGTGGTATTCACACGCAGAAAATCTGAGAGGAATTGTATACAAGTGAAGATTGACAGGCAATTGAGTGAATGCTCGTAATTGAAGGCGGGATGCGATTGCCGAGAAGCATGTATGACGTGAACCAAAGCAAAGAACTACCCCACACCAGTTTCCCGAATCTCGACCAAGCAGCCCATCTCCTCCCCTCGCCCGCCGTTCTCGCCGGAGAAGAGATTCCCAAAGAGCTTAGACCACTAGCCTCGGTAAGGTTATCTCTGACGGCATACAATAGATACATATACACGTAGGAGATCTGCTCCTCATTTCTTCCCTTTTCTCCTTCTCTGAACCTCATCGTCATATCTGTGAGACATATTCACACCTCAGACAAAAAAAGATACAATGGCACAAAACGCAGACCACATTCTCCGCGAGGTCAACATCCTCGGACCTCTTAATGACAAGACTCGCAAGGTCATCTCCAAGGATGCTACTGTCTTCCTTGCCCTTCTCCACCGCACATTCAACAAGACTCGCAAGGAACTGTTGCAAAGACGCGTAGCCCGCCAGGCCGAGCTCGATGCTGGCAAACTCCCCGACTTCCTCCCAGAAACCAAGCACATTCGTGATAGCGATGCATGGAAAGGAGCGCCACCAGCACCTGGTCTCGCTGACCGCAGAATTGAGATCACTGGTCCTACCGACAGAAAGATGGTCGTCAATGCCCTGAACTCGGATGTCTGGACATATATGGCTGATTTCGAAGGTACTTAAACTATAGGGAGCCGCATAGAGCACAGCACTAACGTCAATCTCTAGACTCAAGTGCACCCACCTGGGATAACATGATCAACGGACAGCTCAACCTCTACGATGCCATTCGCAAGCAGGTCGACTTCAAGCAGGGAGAGAAGGACTACAAGCTCCGTACCGACCGCAAGTTGCCGACGCTTATTGCTCGTGCCCGTGGCTGGCACTTGGAGGAGAAGCACTTCACTGTCGACGGTGAGCCCATCTCTGGTAGTTTGTTCGACTTTGGTCTCTACTTCTTCAACAACGCTCAAGAGCTCGTCAAGAGAGGAGCTGGTCCTTACTTCTACCTTCCCAAGATGGAGAGCCATCTCGAGGCTAGACTTTGGAACGACGTATTCAACCTTGCCCAGGACTACATCGGCATGCCCCGTGGAACCATCAGAGGTACTGTCTTGATCGAGACCATCATGGCAGCATTTGAGATGGACGAGGTGAGTTGACTGGAGATCCCATAAAATGTGACCCTCGCTAACACATTTCACCAGATCATCTACGAGCTTCGTGATCACTCTTCTGGTTTGAACTGCGGACGCTGGGACTACATCTTCAGCACCATCAAGCGTTTCCGCCAGAACCCTAACTTTGTCTTGCCTGACCGTTCAGCTGTCACCATGACTTCTCCTTTCATGGATGCTTACGTCAAGCTTCTGATCAAGACATGTCACCGCAGAGGTGTTCACGCCATGGGTGGCATGGCTGCTCAGATCCCCATCAAGAACGACAAGGAGGCTAACGACAAGGCCATGGCCGGTGTCCGTGCTGACAAGCTCCGTGAGGTCAAGGCTGGCCACGACGGAACCTGGGTTGCTCACCCTGCTCTCGCTAGCATTGCTGCCGAGGTGTTCAACGAGCACATGCCTACACCCAACCAGCTCCACGTCCGCAGATTGGAAGTCGACATCAAGCAATACGACCTCCTCAACATGAACGTTCCCGGAAAGATCACCGAGGACGGTATCAGAAAGAACCTCAACATTGGTCTCGGCTACATGGAGGGCTGGCTCAGAGGAGTTGGTTGCACCCCTATCAACTACTTGATGGAGGACGCTGCAACTGCCGAGGTCAGCAGAAGTCAACTTTGGCAATGGTGCAGACACCAAGCACAGACAGACACAGGCAAGACGATCAACAAGGAGTACGCTCTCAAGCTTCTCCACGAGCAAGCCGAGGAGCTCGGCTCCAAGGCACCAAAGGGTCACAAGTACCCGTTGGCAGAGAAGTACTTTGCCACACAGGTTACTGGAGAGCAGTATGACGAGTTCTTGACATCGTACGTATCAATCCTTCCAATGATCGTGTGGGACAAGATTGCTAACCGAATCACACAGGCTGTTGTACGACGAGATTACGACTGTGGGTAGCCCCGCTCCTGCCTCCAAGTTGTAGAGGAAATGAAGCGAGATGGTCGGCATGACCTGGAGCAGCCCCAAATTGATACCCGAGCGGAAGGCTGATGAAAGGCACTTCCTTAGGTCGGACCGGCCCAGGCTGCGATTGATCTATGATGCGCCATGCCACAGCAAATGTAATATGAACGTAAGAAATGATTTCCTGTACATGTCGAATTATGAATTGGCAACATTACAACATGAAGTATCGTGCTTGGAAAATGAGTAGACTGGCATGTCGGCTCGCTCATGCCATACGTTCACCAACTGACAAAGGTCGTGTTTCTGAACAAAGCAGTGAAAATGATCGGATGTCAAGTCCAAGTGGTGGCTTGTATGTAACACAAACCAGCCATTCCGGGAGTCGGCCAAGACGATCCGAAGCGGGGCTAAATCAATAAATCAAGATGCGGCTCCAATTGCTACAAGTAGACGATGGCGTAGTCGAACTCAGGCACATGTTTCTTCAATGCTTCTCTCCTGCATCGATGTGAAGAGTTCAACATAAGTCATTTTCAATTTCACTCATTACATGTCATAGAAATCGACCGCAGCCATGGCGCAAAACTATGAGTTGACGCGTCAATCGCTCGACGATTACCGCCTATCCACGTCGTCGTCGCGCGACTCGATCTCGTCATCAATCAACGAACTAGACCCTCTCAGAAACTCGGACCGACCATACCAGGACAAGACAGCTCAGGCTCACGACTCGCTCTTCACCACACGCCGTCGGTCGACATGGCGTCGCTTCTTGGTTCCGTCGCGCATGTGCTGCATGATGGTCTTGCTCTTCACTGCCGCTCTGGTCTTACTTCTAAGCGCCGGGGGCATCTGGGTATACAAGAGTGAACCTGAAGAGGGTCAGAGCGACCCCTGGTATCCATCACCAAGAGGAGGCACCGTTGCTGCATGGGAAAAGGCGTACAAGAAGGCTGCTGCTCTGGTCAGCCAGATGTCTGTCGTTGAGAAGGTCAACATCACCACCGGCACTGGCTGGGAGATGGGCATGTGCGTCGGAAACACCGGACCTGTCGAGCGATTGGGCTTCCCATCTCTCTGCTTGCAGGACGGGCCTCTTGGTCTGAGGTTCGCCGACAACATCACCGCCTTCCCTGCCGGCATCACTCTTGGCTCCACATGGAACAAGGACTTGATCTACCTCAAGGGTCGCGCACATGGTCGTGAGGCTCGTGCTAAGGGTGTACACATCGTCCTTGGTCCAAGCATGGGCCCATTCGGCCGTCTGCCTGCCGGTGGTAGAAACTGGGAAGGCTTTGGCTCGGATCCTGTTCTACAAGGTCTTGCCGCTGCTTCCATGATCCGTGGAATCCAAGAGGAGGGCATCATTGCGACTGCCAAACACTACATTGCCAATGAGCAGGAACACTTCCGCCAGAGCTGGGAATGGGGCACTCCCAACGCCATCAGCAGTAACCTCGATGACAGAACTCTGCACGAAATCTACGCCTGGCCATTTGCCGAAAGTGTCAAGGCTGGTGTCGGTAGTGTCATGTGCTCTTACAACCAGGTCAACAACTCTTACGCCTGTCAAAACAGCAAGCTGCTCAATGGTATCCTCAAAGATGAGATGGGCTTCCAGGGCTTCGTACAGAGCGACTGGCTCGCTCAGAGAAGTGGTGTTGCTTCTGCTCTTGCTGGTCTTGACATGAGTATGCCTGGTGATGGTCTCCGCTGGACGGATGGCCAATCTGTCTGGGGAGGTGAATTGACCAAGGCTGTCTTCAATGGCAGTGTTCCTATGGAGCGTCTCAACGACATGGTCCTGCGTGTTGTCGCTGCTTGGTGCCAATTTGGCCAAGATGACAAGTCCAAGTGGCCTGCCGAGAAGGACGGCGGTGGCCCAAACTTCTCCTCCTGGACCAATGACAAGATTGGCTTGCTGCACCCCGGAAGCAACGACACCACCACGGGAGTTGTCAACAAGTTCGTCAATGTTCAAGGCGAAGGCGAGGATGCTCACGGCAAGCTTGCTCGTCAAATCGCTGCTGAGGGTACTGTTCTGTTGAAGAACGATGATCATGTTCTTCCCATCAACCGTGATGGCAAGAAGATGACCAAGAACGGCGACAAGCTTCGCGTAGCCATCTTTGGTGAAGACGCCTTCAACAATGGCAATGGACCCAACGCCTGTGCAGACCGTGCTTGCAACCAAGGCACTCTTGCTCAGGGATGGGGATCTGGCACTGTGGAATTCCCTTACCTCGTCTCTCCTGCAGAGGGCATTCATCTTGGTTTCGACAAGGAGAGTGTCACGCTCTCCGACTACCCGTCAAACTCCCAAGACCTTGACAAGCACTCATCGCGTGCAGCTGATCAAGACTTGTGCTTCGTGTTCATCAACTCTGATGGTGGAGAGGGCTATGTCGCCTGGGGAGCTGTCAAGGGCGATCGTAATGACCTCTACGCTCAGAAGGGCGGTGATGACTTGGTCAAGAAGGTTGCAGCCAAATGCGGTGGTCCAACCATAGTCGTGGTCCACTCCGTTGGTCCTGTCATCTTGGAGAAATGGATCGATCTGCCCGGTGTCAAGGCTGTGCTCTACGCCAATCTGCCTGGTCAAGAAAGCGGAACTGCGTTGGCTTCAATCATCTTCGGCGATGTGAATCCCTCAGGCCGTCTACCATACACTATCGCTAAGCGCGAAGATGACTATGGTCCGACGAGCAAGATCCTGTACCATCCCAACGCCGTTATCCCGCAGCAAAACTTCTCAGAGGGGCTCTACCTCGACTACCGCTACTTTGACAAGCACGACATTGAGCCACGCTTCGAGTTCGGCTTTGGACTCTCATACACTACATTCCATCTCAGCAGCTTGTTCATCCACCCAATGGCCACTGAATTCTCTTCTTTACCTGCAAAGCGACCTGCTGCGCTTACTCCTCCCCGCATGGACGTCTCAATTCCCGATCCTCGCGAGGCGCTTTGGCCTGCCAATTTCATCGCTCTGAAGAAATACATCTACCCCTACATCAACTCCATCGACGATATCAAGACGGGCAAATACCCTTACCCGAAAGGCTACGAGATCGCACAACCACCATCCCCCGCCGGCGGGGCAGAAGGCGGAAATCCTGACCTCTACACCCCCATCGCCGTCGTCCAAGCCTCCCTCACAAACACAGGCTCCCTTGCTGGCGACTGTGTAGTCCAACTCTACATCTCCTATCCAAGCACCCCTATCATCGATTCCCTTGGCAACACTGTCGATTTCCCCGTCCGTGTCCTCCGAGCCTTTGACAAGCTTTTCGTCACTACGGAAAAGCGAGTCGAGGTTAGTATGGAGTTGACGAGAAAGGATCTCAGTTATTGGGATGTGGGGATTCAGAATTGGGTCTTGCCGATGGGAGAGTTTGAGGTGCAATTGGGCTTTAGCTCGAGGGATATTCAACAAAAGGGAAAGATTAGCACAGAGGCTTTGCTTGCTTGATTGCCCGAAACATTTCAGGCTGAGGGGGTTTCAAAAGGGAAGGGCGTTTTAGGGATATGATGAGGATGAGGGCGTTGGACTTGGGTAGGTAGAAGGGGGCGTTTTTTTGTAAATATGTATCCAGACATTAAGAAAGATGATGTGTTGCCAAAAAGGTCCTCGTTGATCCTGTTTGTGTTGCCCAATATCGTGTTCCTCTTCTCACTGGCTCCTGACCTGGTCAAGTGCAAAGTATAAGTCATCGTGCTTCTCAAAAGTCGAAAGCAGGCGGAAGCCGTCGACAACGACAAGAGCTTATAGACAGGGGCAATGCGCTGCTCTAAGCACGTCCAATCTTCCAGAAACCGTCTACGTAGCTAAAACATTTAACTGTATTGGAAACCAAAAAATTTGTTGATCTGGTTTGGAAGGCTGAGACAGGCCAGGGTCTTACCGACGGCAACCCCTCTCTGACTTGACAGCGGCATAACGAGGCAACCACCATGGCTACTGCTTTGGATACCAGTTTATGCCATGCTCAAGATATTTAGAGTCATCTCTTTATACTTTTTGGATCGATACGGGTCTTTAATGGATTGATGGATCATGATACAGGTTTTCAGTTTAGTCACACAGCGAAGAGCGTCAAAAACGTGGCGATGTCATCGGGAACCTTCGCGCGCCACACTTACAAATAAGACATCCAGATCTTTGATGATGACATGGAGATGACAGATGTAAACACGAAAGTAGTTGTGCTTATGTGAGCGAAGCAGAATGTACGAGTATGTCCACCAGGTGTAATAATGCTGTCAGTGGTCCAGACCTGAGGGACAGGGTCACCAAAGCTTTGACGGTGGAAACGCAGGGCAAGACCCAGCAGGGATGCCCCAAATCGAGCAGCACCTGAACAACAAGACCGACCAACCAGTCACCCTCGAGCCTCACGCTCAATGCAGGCCCAGAAGATGAACCTGCAGCCAAATCTATTGATCCCCGCCCAGAAACCGCAAAAAGACCATATCTCGCTCAAAAGTGCTGCAAAAAAAGAAGTAACCACAGTTTTGGACCCGCAATGGCAAAAATAATTGAATTAGGCGGGAATCGAACCCACAGCAATCGCTCACATTGAAGAATGGAAGGCGATTATGTTACCACTACACCACTAATCCTGCTTGATGAAATGTGTCCAAACAAGATGATAAATATTCCTCACAAACGTGCGTGAGATTGAGTATCGTGTTCGGTGCTTCTGATGACTGTACTAGGCTATTGTGGCATAAGTGACATGAAGTGGGGATAGGCGAGGTCGAACGAAGCTTCTAATACCATGCACCCGTGATCTGTGGTCAAAACATACCTTTCTCGCTCTTACGCCCTCAACTTGCAATTGCGCAAACAAGAACAACTCGAGAACCTCTGACAAAGAAACCAACACGCTAGCTTAATCAGGCTAGCTTTCTTGCTCGGGCAACGTGATTTCTTTGTCCCAGCGTGTTTTCTGCGCAAAATTCGATGTAATTGGGACAGTATGAGAGGGTCTGGTTGTTTGTAGGTAAAAGCGATAGAGATATGTAGCAGAGTTGCACAGGGCGTCTGCGAAAATGTGGAGGGGAATTTGAGATTCGGAGTGGGTGGTGCATGGACCATGTGAAGTTATGTGAGTTCATCAAGGGTGGAGTTGTGCCAGTTTTATGTACAAAGTCATGCTTTGATCTGGTGTTTACGGTGCTTCAGATATCACTTAGATCAATGAATGTGGTCGTTCGAAATATTCGGTAGATGTGTGTCTAGACTATGAGCCAACAGCATGTTCTTCGGCACCTAATATCCTACCTTCGACCCTGCCGCCATACGCACCACCATCCAAGATCCACTGCTCATTGTCATCATTATCGTCTTGTACTCTCCTCCAAGTACTTTTCCTATCCTCACTTCCTTCCTGCCCCTTGGCTTTCCCTTTATCAGCTCTAGCAGTCGGTCTAATCAGCGCACCCAGCAAAGGATTATTGCTGAAAGCCCCCGACCCAGCATTATCGTCCCGTTGCACTGGTGTCGTATCTTCCTCCTCTGCCTCTTCCTCAGCATCGCTAGCAGGTCTATCGACTTTAGCCATGCGCTTGACGAGTTTGCCGCCTACGACATCGATACTGGCGACCATGCGACGCTTTTCGTACTCAGGTCTTGCGTTCCACTCCATCTCACGCATGACTTTTTGCTGGCGTTTGAGTTCTGCAGCACGTTCGGTTGGGGATGCCCACATATTTGTGCCAGAGGTGGGGACGTCAAAGTCTGCAGCCTCGTCGTATACACGTGTACGTCTCGCGTTGTTGGCTTGGAAAGCGAGAAGTTTGTCTCTGTGCTCTTTGGCCTTGCTGACTGCCGAATCGCCTTCGTCTTCGGAGGGTGCTGCAGAGGAGAGTGGAGATGCTGCTGTGGATGCTGCTGCTGAGGAGGAAAGGAAATCGCGACCGGTAAACGCGCGAGGCTTTTGGCTGACCTCGGCGCGCTTGTGAGTTGCATTGTTGGTTGCTTGACGCTCTTTGCCGCGCTCATCTTTGAGCACACGCACCATACTTGTGATTTCTGTGGATGAGAGGAGGGGAGTTTCACAGAAAGTGCATGGTCCGAGACCCTCCTTAACACAGACGATCTTTCCACAATTAAGACAGTTTGGTGCGATGGTCAAGAGCGGGTGGCGTGTAGCCATGCAATTACACCTTCGCTTTGCGAGATCAGCTGCTGATTGTGAGTTTGAAGCCAAGGTGGGGTTGGTCTGCAGCTCCAGAGCTCGAATAGCAGAATCTAGATCTGACAAAGTCTTTCCAGCTCCATGCATATTGGTACCTCCAGTAATGTTGACCTTCGTCTTGGTCGGTGCGGGTGATGCAGTACGAGGAGTAGATGATTGCGATGGTGGAGGAAGGACATCAGAAATCAAAGGCCCAGATGCCGAAGGTGGAGCCCGAGGTCCACGAGATATGCCTCCAGCAGTACGGAGAGGAAGTTGTCTAGCATCAGGTGCCTCCTGCAAAGCCAGAGTGGTTGACAGAGATGATTGAGGCTTCTTGCCTCTCGATGATCCAGCCATGTAAACACCCTCATCCTGCTTTCTGTATGCGCCAGAAGCACCTCCGAGATCTTGAACCTGCCGCGCTGGTAGGTTGTGGATGTTCGCCTTCTTCTTTGGCTGCTTTGGCTGTCTCTTTGGTACACCTTCATCCTGAGTCGAGGGAGCCGCAGCCGCAGGACGAGCTTCTGAAGGCGGTGTTTGACGACGCGAATTAAATGAAGCAATGAACTCCAGAGCTTGCGGCGAGTCACCCAACAAGCCTCCAAGTTGTTCTGCCGCTACATCTCTGGGTAGTGTGTCGTGATATGTGATGATTTGCTTGAGTGAATCTTCATCCAAAGGCAAAAGACGTGAGATTTGGGGCACTGCCCATTTAACCAATGCTTCGGTCATGATACCCAGTCACAGATTCAACAATAATGTCTCTTGGCTGGAAGTTGAACAAAGTCTTGAGATGTCAAAAGAGAAGTTGAGCGCGGTGACTGGTCTTGGCGTCATCATCAATCGTCACCGTCACCGTCACCGTCAATCAAATCGGCGCTGGCCGCACGCGACTTGAGCCTCCCTCCAACATGCGACGCTCAGAGACACGTCCGAAGATGATCACATTCCTTCCAGCGTGTACGTAGACCAGCATCGAGTCATGATGAGAATAAGTACTCCCAAACGTGTTAATCTGCACCGCATGTAAAGATCGTGTTGGAGAGTAACAATGCTCATAACTTTTCAACTCCTATCTAGAGCCAAAACTATTCGCCATCTTCCAGATGCTGGCCAATTGCCGTACCATCGATATTCGAGGGTGCACCAACCCAATACAAGAACTAAACGCTATCAGAACATTCCAGCCAAGCAAAAAAGTCCCACCAATGCCTCTTGAGTCTAGAAATCGATTCCAGCAAACAAGTACTAGCCATGAAAGTACGCCTTCCTTTTGAGACCGGCTATGGGGTAGACATGAAGGGCTACCAATCAGAAGCGAAAAAAATGAAAGAAACAAGAACTAAAAGACATTTATCATTCTGATTAAAGCGATTTGTGACTCTGAGTCTGCAGACCACCATTCGATCCCTGGTTCCTCGGAGATTCTTCAGATCTCAAGGAGCAAATGTGGGGCGGGCTCACATTTTTTGCTTGCAAGACCAGCGACAGAGCGCATACAAGTGAAGACCGCAGTTCACATGCGCTGCTGGTTATTGAGCTTGCTGAGCATATTGCTGTCGGCTTGGCTCCTACCACCTTCAGAATTGGCCTGATTCTGCGCTTGTTGTGCAGCAGTTTGAGTGGCGCCCGGTGCTTGCTGCGGCTGCTGAGAGTGCGCAGCAGTCGAAGGTGGTGGCCCTTGAGTATGGTTTTGCTGGGGCTGAGGTTGACCACTTGGACCTACAAGCTCCTTGATGCGCACACCTCGAGCGTTGTTGGACGGGCTTGTACGCTCGTTGGTCGCAGGAATAGGTTTGGAGTCAGGATGAGACGTCACAGCCGGGTTGTACGCAGCCGCGGGAACAGACGCGGCATGAGTGTGCGGAGAATGAGAGGGGCGAGGCTGTTGTTCGTATGAGTAGGCTGTCTGAGGGGATGGTCTTCGTGGAGGTGCAGGCGCAAAGTATGGCTGAGCGTGAGGTTGCGCAGACTGGAACGATGTGGTAGACGAGGCAGGCGAAGCCGCTGCAGGAGTCAAGACAGTCGGATCAGGGTAGGTGTACTGCGGCTGAGCGTGGGGCGGGGGAGGTCCTTGTTGAGGCATCTGAGCAGCTTGAGCAGGGTTCGGTGGAGGAAGAGTCGGGGTATGCGGCTCTTCGTTGGGACGTTTGCGACCGGCCTCTTGAGCAGGGTTTGGTGTTCCTGTGGGTTGTGGAGGCGCAACATGAGGTGGTGGGGGTCCCTGTGGGACTGCACCAGGAGGCATTCCGTAGACCGGACCTTGAGGGGGGTATCCTTGAGGAGGAGGGTAGCCATGTTGCGGCTGAGGATAGGGATCACGAACTGCGTGCTGCTGAGGAGGTAGCGGCTGTCCATAGGCGCCATACAACTGCTGCGGAGGTGCACCCTGCTGTCTCCAGACAGTGTGGGCGGGAACGAAAGCCTGCGACTGTGCCGAGACAGGCGTGAAGACGCATTCTTGTGAGAAACGCTGACAATTGGTGCAGCGACCATCCTCGGACTGATCAAAACCAGAGCATCGGATCTAGAGAGTGTTAGGTGGTTACTTTCGAATGTCGGTCACTTGACATACCTTGCGACGTCTACAATAACGGCAAGCAATGGCCGTTCTCTGGCGAGGGGCAGGTTGAGGAGGGTAAGGGAGAGCCTGCTGGTAATGACCTGGTGGACCGTAGGCGTGCATTGGTGGTGGCAGTGAGCGATATTGTTCGGGGTGAGCAGGTTGAAGAGTGGTCATGTTTGGAGGACCTCCGTGAGGCACTGCCTGGCTGAGGGGAGGAATCTGATAGGAAAGAGAGGTTAATGTCACGCGAGAGTGTTTGCTTGTGCAACTCGACATACCTGAGGGGGCGGACGCTGTTGCGCGTACTGAGCCGTGGGATGCGGTGGAGGGGGTTGCGCCCACTGCTGCTGGTGCTGTGGAGGGGCAGAAGTGGACGGTGGAGGTGGGGGAGGTTGTTGATGTTGCGGCAACTGTTGGTGATGTTGTTGTTGCTGCTGCTGCTGCTGCTGTTGTTGGTGCGGGTGTTGCTGCTGATGTTGATGTTGGGGGTGTTGAGAGTGTTGAGGATGAGGTTGTTGTTGCGGTGGTTGACCATTGGCGTTTGGAGACCAAGCAGCAGGAGGTCCGGGGTTTGGGTACATCTCAAAATAAATAACTGCGGGAGGGGTGCGACTAATGCGCTTTGGTGAGATTTGTCGAACAGCAGTAGCCGAGTATGCACGTCGGCTGGCGTGGGATGTGGGATGTGGCAGCTATGTCGTAGTTGCACAAGGGAGGCGCGGGCCGCAGGCGAGCTGCAGGATCAACGGCACTCAAGGCAAGACAGCGGCGTCGGGTGACAGCTGCAGCAGAAAAACCGACAAGAAATTCAAAGACCTGATGCGCGAGTATTGGACGCTGCTGCGAAGAGTCGCGGGTGCGGATGTGCTGTCTCTCTTGTACGGAAAATCGACAGAATGACCTCAAGCGCGCTTCTAGGGGCGGCAGAAGGAGCGGTAGAAAGAAACGATGTGAATCCGACACACAGGCACGGAAATGTCCAAGGAACAGACGGTGGGGTTCCTGCCGCTATTTCAGGTGCGAAAGACCACCGGCTGTCCAAGCGGATCAGTTTGGTTGGTTGAACGGTACTGGTCTCAGGCGGGATTATGGATAGGCCCGGGGCGCTCTCTGGTTAGCGAGAAACGCGGACGGGTAGTGTGTCCGTGAGTTTGTGGATGCTTTTTGAGAAATCCAATATTCTGTATCAAGTCCGAGCGTTTTTGCGACGCTCCTCAAAACACTACTGACCACCATGCGCACCCGCGACCAACTCTTAAAGTGTCCATGTAAAGAAAGACGAGTAGACCCTGCGCCCGCTCCGCTCCTGCTGTCTCGCTAATCCTCTCAGTCTCTGCAGAACGAGGGCATGCGCGGCTCTAGCGTAGCAAATTTGTACGCAATAAACACAATTCCGTCGATCACGGCGCGCGCGGGTGAAGGCAGCCACGCAGTGTCGTAGAGACTTTAGCTTTGCGGACGCTGCCACTCTGTGCGCACAGAGCCGTGCCGTGATCGTAACGTTGTTCGGTGGTAGACTCCACTTTGGCGGGCAGGCGGTCAGAAAGACAAATACTACCGGCAGGGCAAAGCGAGATTCGAACGTGTCACGGAGGGGGCCTTGGTCGTCTCTACTAAGCTGCTCCCTAGCTGAAAGTGAACTTTGGCTGTCGTCGTCTACTTGCGGCATCACTGGCATGCATCGGTCGCCGGCGCGCTAAGACAGCAACTTGCTTTACCTGGTCCGAGTGCTTCTGCAGGCCTGACCCTCGGCTTGCCACGCGACAGCATGAACTCTCTGACCGAGAAGGATCTCGAGGTATGCAATGATCTGCGTTTAGGGTGAAGCCACCGTTCGCCGTTTTCGACGGTGCGAGCCTCGCCAAATTCTACTCCGTCAGCGGCTCCCGGCGTGTGCGCGCGTATGTTTGACGCGCTTAGGGACGATCTTCCTTGCTGACCGCTTCAGCGAGTCAACTTTCTTGCGCCCTTCGTTTGTCACTGTCACCTCTGTTCGCCCGTCGTCTCGCTTGACCGGTGACTTTTGCAACCTGTTTGCTTTGAGCGATCACGGCATCCGATCATCACCTTATCGTTTGCCCTATCCTTTCTAGTCAGTTTGCGCCTTGTCAATTGATTACGAAAAGACGTCGTCCTTGTCTTAGACAACACGTGCGGTACGGGACACTTGCCTTAGCCCAAACTATCCTCCCGCTGGCTCATGCGGCGCCCCGAGGAGACTGAGTTTGGGGCAACTTCCGGCTTAGAGGATGTTAAAGATCAGACCGTTTCAACGAACGCCATCAAGGGAGTGAGACTGAGGTCGCGCTTGACTGCTTGCCTCCACCGTCCGGTGATTTGACGTTCGCCCTGTCTAGGCTGTCCTGATCCTATTGGGACACAAGTCACCGAAATCGGAAAATCTGGGAAGGAGCAGTCTGGACAATGTCTTGCTTCGAGGGAGCATAGTTGTAAGGTATGGTCGGGTGATTCTCGAAGCGACGCATGCAAGCAACGCTGCTCATTCCAATTGGCGCTTGTCCGACTGTACTAACAGATCGAGACGGGGATTTATGATCTATCAGTCATCGAGATACCTAATTTTGTATGCAGAGGGGACAGTACAAGGTTTCAGTCTCAATGAAGGCCCGGGACGAAGCGCGAATGCATGGCATCTCTGAATCACATCACATTCCCTTCTTTCGTTTGTTCCCTTGCTTCTAACATGTCGCTGACATGCCGTACAGCACATAGAATGCGGAGTGGTGGCCCCGGGTCGTATTTGCGATAAGATGTAGCCTGCATGATCTAGAAAGTAAGTTGAAGTACACATGCTTGTTGATCAAGACAGTTACAGGCTGTCATGCGAACTCGCGATAGTCAGATGTAAATCTGCTATCGAGATCCAAATAACTCCAGAGCTATACTTGCTCTCGCGATATGGCTCCCAAAAGAGGAAGCCGACAGCATGTCAGCTCGAAGCCTTGAGCGTCGCTTGTGTCTTGCACGATCGCTCGCGGCTCGTATGCCCCTCGTCAGGCTTACCCCTCCGGCCGACGGCGGTCCGATCCGACTGTTTGACAAAACCAGACTAGCGAGGAATAGTGGACGATGCGATGTGTTTTGTCTCTTGGAAATGAAACAAATACAGGGCAAAAGCCATCACGATTAAAACAGAGACCTGTAATCTGTCGGTGACGTTGACCCGTCCGCGGCGTCCCGAAGGCGATCTCACTCATTTCGAGAAGCTCGCTGCCACCCGCGCGCGTAAAACTCCTTCCAAATGAACGATGAACATAAGGTACGGTACGCTGGGAAGCGGTGCGGATCGGAAAAAGACCGTCCGTTTCAACCTTGATCGTCATTACTGATCGGTCTGTGACCCGCGAGCGACGCCGTCAACACCAACACTCGTAAAACTGGATAGATTGCCGCGCAGGCTCGACACTGAACAGCCACCTCCTGCAGGAAGCATTCCCTGCCCAGACATGGATGCTGCATTTACAATTCATCAATCGTCGTCAAACCTCATACAGATCTGCCGTCCTTCCTACCTGGCCCAACCACTGCCCTGCTGATGATGAACCACACCCGAACATAGGAAGCACAGACTGGAAGCAACATGATAGTGGCACTGCTTGCACATGTACCGCGAAGCTCTAGTCCGAAAAGCGCATAGTGCTTCGTCAGGTGATTAAATTCTCATGCAGGTGGACAACGCAAAATGCACGCCCTAAAGCGAGGAAGAGACCAATCATAACTTATTCGAGCCTTGATGCGCTGGCATATTCTTTTTGACATTCAGACGTCGACCTGTCACCGACGACAAGTGCTGCAGAATGCGAGTTGATGGATTCAGAATATGCTGCAGCAGAGAATAGAATGACACATTCGTGGCAGTCGTCGATTTGTTGATCGCAGATTTTACGTGTCTATTGGTGCCTTTACCCGTTTCAACGGCATCTCTCTGACTCCCACTCCAGTCGCCTTTGCACTCTGCTATCCCTAAGCATCCGAGCTCTCTGCCTCTGAGCCTTCGTCTTCTCCATCTTCGGCTTCGTCCTCGCTGTCGTCTTCATCATCATCCTCCTCCTCCTCCTCACTCGGATCGGGGAGAACGATGCGGTTCAAGCAAGCGACCTTGAAATGAGCAAATGTCAGCCATCAATTCCGCAGATCCATGGTTGGCTAGTAAGGGTATTGGCAAGGAAGGTTTCAGAGGGCTTGCTTCAAAGAAGAACAGCCCCCGAAACAGACCACGCACCGTCCCCTCGGGCCGAACGGTTGACACTTTGTGGATACTGACTCGCGACCTTAAAAGGTCCATCAGACCCATCGCCGCCTCGTCGAAAGACGGTGCAACTCGAGTACCATGGTTCAACAACGCGCCTTCTCCTTTAGCCGAAGACGGTTTGAGAAGTTGAGCAAGGGCAGGCCTGCAAGAAGTCGAAGGATAGAACTCACAAAAGGGTGCAACGCGGAGAGCAGAGCCGTGATCCGGCGCAGGACTTGCGTGTCGAGGATTTCAGCATCCATCAACTTGGTGCCGACGGTAAAGCGTCTGAGACGTAGGAGGTCGATGTCCGGATGACCAGCGTCGTATCCCTAGAGCATGAATAGGGTCAGTTTCCGAACTTCCGTTTCGCATGTGTGTGCCACTGTATGACCATCTCGTCATGAATCATCCTGTTAATTTTGGCGTTCATGGCATGAGACACATGCATCAAAGGTAGGTTCAACTAGCGGGGTTCAACCGACTAGTCTACCAAACAACAACCAATTCACGAGTCTTGCTCGCCATCTCGGCACACGCGTCTCTGGGCGTCTGCAGGAGATGAATTCTAAGTGAATGGATATTAGCCATATCGGATGGGTAGGGCAACTTCGTACTCACTTTTGTGGTTTTCGCTCGAGATGAATCGAGGGCGGTCATCATCTCCTTTGCTCGTCTCATTGAAGTGTCCAGAGAGGCAACGCGGGACGCTCCAGCCCGAGCGGGAGTAAGGTAGTCGCAGAGGAACCCCTACCCGCCCGGGATCAAGCATGGACCGAAGGTTCCTAGCCATCACCTGTGACGAGTTGCATCCGCGATCCTTCGTGACCGATCGACTTTGCTTCTTCTGCTCCTTCCCTCAAATTGAGACGTCCGGCAGTTGCTCTTCTGATGCTACTCGCTGATTGAGATGTTCACACGCCGAGGATCATGAGACGGAAGTTTCGCATCGCGTTCCATCCCGGACGTGTCCCTGTGGCTTTCGTGAGGGTATCAGCCAGCCACAACGCTCCGGAAGGGGCTGAAAGCTGGTTATAATCCTCCGTGAAGCATGTGCTGACACATCGTGAATGTAGAGCGCCAACAAAGATGTCCGGCTTGGCAACCTTTACTCACGACGACATGCACGATCTATGTACTGAGTGGAGTAAAGAGAGGTTGGCTGCTTACCTTTGGCTTGGTCTTCAATGCAGTTTCCGCATTCGTCTTGACAAACGCTTTCACAGCCGATTTCGACGAAGAACCGGACAGGAATTCAGCTCGCATCGTGTCATTCATCAACACGTCCTTGAGCCGCTGCGGATTGTGGTCGATGGTGTTACGGAGTGCTGCTAGAGCTCTTGCATCTGGAGACCAGTAGCCTCCACCTGCGCGACGAACTGTCAGCTTCGGTCCTAAATGCTTAGTGCTCACTGCTGCTGGCAAAGACAGCTTGATGTAGCTCGAGAAGCTCAAGGACAGTGGAGACTAGGACGTGCAATGCAGTCCTGACGAACTCCTCGACCCAAAGCTAAGAGCCACACGAGCTACCTGACAACGCAAAGAAGCTGCTGTCTCTGATGACGAACAAACGGCGAGAAATGCATGCGCTTATAACAACAATGATCGCAACCTCGTTGACCACCAAGTAGGCATGGAAGCCCCTCCGTAATCCACGTCAGAACCGCTCCTCGGGAACCTAGCGTCACAGCAGGACCAGAACAAGAAGGCGACCAGCAAATCCCAGCACCTTCTTTTCGCACCGGAGTACAACCAAAGAGCATGGAAACCATACTGTCAATCAAGAGCTCGTGAGAGCCAACACACCCTTTCGTGTATTGTACTTCGGGCTATGTCAGGCTTGAAGGACGAGCTCGATCGTTGCCCTTTCTGTGCACTAGAGCTTGCATCCTCGAGTTGAGAGCACACCTAGACCGTCTGAGTTCAAGTCGCATGGACCCAGAACTCGTCAAGCTCTCCCTCACTAGGGAGAACTATGTTGTGACGCCATAATTTTATCTCGGCAACTGAACGCATCGCTACATGTGATAGTGAGAGAGGGACGTGATCGCCGAACTCTAGCACACAGAAACACGACGTCTGTCATTTTGGACATCAAGCCTGAGCCGGATGACGACGCCGGTATCTTATCAATTTAAGCACGGCTCGATCCTAATGATTGACGCTATGGTCGCCCAAACCTCCCGGGAGCGGGTGGAGATTCAGGAGGCTATCGCTCCGAGCACGGGACTGACAGTACGAGTAGATTAAACAAGCCACAGCCATGCAAAATCAACAAGCGCCATATGAAAGGAAAGGACGGGGAACAAGAATCGCGTCACTCACCAACGAAACTTTCGCCTGGGCTAATCTGCACATAGTAGGCAGCATATGGTCCTTTACGGCCCGTTCGACTCCTGAACGTTTGTGCTTGATCAGTATCGTGATAGTGATCCTTCTGCTCTCGCGTGATGAACTAACCAGGCGGCGGAGAAATATGGCTACATAAGGTCAATGCGTTAGTATTAGCGTCGCGGTAGGTAACATGGGCCAGATCGATGCTGCAGGCAGGTTTGCTTTGCGGCCGAGAGGATCTCTAGTACATACTTTGTAAGGTGTAGGATCTTTGCTGAATCGTATGTCCCTATAGATGCGGAAGACCTGATCACCAGGATCTGTGTCAGTCATGTGTGATCGACCTTTGTATGGAAATTACCGACCACATCCTTGAGGGGCAGTTCAGGAATGGTGTCATCGATCTTGGTGAGCTCCTCGGTCAATACTTCCACGAACGAGTTCCAGTCTTTCAAGCTCGAGCGGTAGTCGGCATCGTACACTGCAAGGGTGGTGACAAGTCAGCCGATTGCATGAAAAACACGGGAACGTGAACCAGTCCGTCATTGGAGAATGGCGTGCATGCTCTAGGCAGCGGTGTGATCAAGCGCTTGAGCGTGTGGTGGAGTTGTGGAGTACAGGCGAGAACCAACGTTCTTTCGGTGATCTGGCTGCAAGCTACTGCACAAATGCTCGAGCTGCAAACAGAGCCAATATCACTCAAATAAGCCGAAGGGTAATTTCTCGGCCGAGAGAATGTTGTCTCGTGTTGCGTACTAAGGCGTCGTAAGAGGAAAATGCCCACGCGGCTATCTGGCGACAATCGAGACCGAGATGGGAATGTGGAGAATTGATAGATCAGGGTCCTCATCGGATTCTCTGGACTCGACACGGAGCGAGATGCACACGAAATAGGTCAGGGAGGGTAGATGAACGCTTACTCTTGAGCCACTCTCGGTCATTGTTGGCTTTGAGATCCTTGAGAAATAGCATGGTGTTAGGGTGGATCGTGTTATCGGCGTAAGGAGTGTTGCCTGCAGTCCTGGGCTTTGGCCTCTTGATGATAATCTGAGTTCCAGGAGCAAGTCCAGTGTTGACACCTTGACGCCAGAGCTCCTTCCCTTTGCTGCCTGTAATCGGAGCGGTGTCCGTGACTTTCGACGACGCAGGTGCTCTTCGCTTCTGCGGACGCTGCGAGGTATCTGAAAATTCCTCTGAAGAGATATCGGAATCATCTTCAGATTCTACGACAGCACTGGACGATCCATCTTCTACTTCGGATTCATTCTCGGGATCAGGCTCGAAATATTTGCTTTTAGTAGCAGCTCTTCTGGGTGCTCGACTGGTCGTCTGCTTGCGTTTGCGATCCCCAATATCCAGGTCGTTCGCTTCCTTCTTCTCAAGCGTCCCTGCCGGCTTTGGTGCCATATTGTTGCGCGTCTATTTGGCTGTTTACGAAAACGATGTCCAAGTGGAGATGAGGGTCCAGAGTTTCCACAATATTCAATCAGTATTATATTCCTTGTAGATGTTGAGACACCAGTCTTGCGACTAGAGATGACCGGCGTAGAGTGAACCAGATTTTGATCAATTTGAGAAAATGCGATGAAGGCCAGCACTTTGTCCGTGTGTCCAATTCAATTCGCGAGTCGTTTCCACGCGACACCGAACCGGGAGCATCGCATTCCAAATGACATCATGAAGCCCCTCTTACATCGAAACACCTTGCATCTCATGGATTTTCGCTCGACAGGAAAGAAAAGAAAAATAATCACACGATCGCACTCGCTACTCAATACGAGAAGCATTGAACACTGCTGAGCGAAGCCACATCTCTACGTCTGGTAAACTGCGGAATCCCACGCAATGTCGCCGGCATTCGCGGCTAAGAAGGCGAAAATTCTGCAACAACTCACAGCGCCTAAGGCTCCGTATACGGACACCTTGCCTAAAAGCAGTGTAGATGTCGGCATCCGAAAATTGGTCGACGAGATCAACGAGATAGACACACTAGCTACGACAAGCAGTTGCGCCGGACGCATTGCCGTATATCTGGAAGGCAGGGAGCAGAACTCACCACGACCGACGCCGGACGATGATGCACATATCTCTGATGTCGCCGCTGCAGGTGTAGAAAGCGGTGGTCAGTCGTTGTTTGTGTCGCATGACCCATTGCCATTGTCAGGCAAAGGACCCGTAGCTCCTATGTTGGGTCTATCCGATCACACCAACTTGGGCGTGCCTTCATCTGTGAAGGGCGTGAGGTGGGTACGGTGCAAATTTGAACCGATGGTAGGTGCTATCTTCATGCCTCATTCTCTACCTTTGGCTGTTCGGGCCTAGATCACACTTGGTTGAAAGTAACGAACATCAACCCCGAGTTAATTGACGAGCCAGATCTTACATGTTTTGTGTTCCTCGCTTGAGAGCGCGCAGAAAGTAAACACAGCGGCCCTACAATCTGGCTTCAGAGAAAGCGGCATCTCGAGCATTTCGACAGACAACCTTCGGACATCCACGGCCAAGGTAGCAATTCGGACGACCAGTCTTGCTTTCGACAGTGTGATCGGCTATGAAGCGGCTGATGGCAAACTAATACCAATGGTCACGGAAGCATACATGCGTGTCCTTGTTGAGCTTTGCAACGAGAGGTTCCTAGTCAACAAAGAAAGGACGGAAGCATTTCGCACAGCAATACTCACGAGTTTTGGACCGCCAGAAATACAATTTTCTGGCCCATGCGCGTGGGAACCTATTGAACAGCGTAGGGCAAGGATGAAAGAGGATGGCATCCGACGTCAAGCAGAGACGGACGCACAAAGAATTGCCGATAACTGATCATCTCGACCCCTTCTCTACACCCAATTTTTTTTTTCAAGCACTTTGTAATTATCCTACTGGCATTCCTATAATCCTCGACCAGCTCGCGCCGTCTTTCCCAACCAAGATTTCTGAGACCAAATCGTGCTCTGTTTGTCGAATTTCTTCTGCACAATGGGCCACAATCAGCTGCACAAAGCCACACGGACACCTGGAGGAACAAAACCACAATCACGCTCAGACTTCCCAATTATCTGCGTTTGTGTCAATATTTTCGCCGTCAGCTTTGCAACGTCTACTGCAATCCTCACATGCAGTTGTAGCACTGCAAGCCACCCGGCGTGTTCACAGCCTTGTAGTTGTGCCTCGATATCACATCATCCTCAATCTGTCATATCTGGACCACTTTCAAAGAAAGCCTGTCACGATGGCACTGTTCCAAGAGTATCAGTCTTCAGAGTTGAATAATTTACATTATAGACCTTGGTCGGGCAAATCTAAACCAATAAACAGACGCAATGGTGTAAAGTGTTGATGTTATTGTCGAGATGCTGCTTGACCCGGATTTCCCCCCCGATGAGTCCTGTCCTACCTATGTTAGAAGCTACGAAATGATACCTCCTTCTCGTCTCCGATTGTTACGTACAATTTTACCGACATGAGCAGGGCTGTGCCTATCAGTAACGCTACTGCTGGATCCATCCTACAGTGACGTAGCTTGGCAGGCTACGACTATCGGCTATCCTTTATACTTGAGACGTGAACAAAGGTCGTCTACGACATTCTGGCTGTACTCGTAAACAACAGATTGATATTTCATCTTCCGCACGAGCAAACTATCCCGATATAATGATAACAGCAATGGCAGTCCGAGCCAGCAACAGCAAATTCCCAGCAAATTAAAACAACACAACCATCCATCAAATCCATTCAACTCCAGCAATATCACAGCAGAAGAACGTGAAACATCTCGTACCCCATCTCCCATATCCTTTCACACTCATCATCTCCATTACTCTCTCCTCCCCTTCACAAAACCCTCAACTCAATCCCCCCAAACCCCTCCCCCTGCTCCGCCCCCAACAACCCCCTCGTAACCAGCGCCAACACATGCAAAAACCCTTGCGCAGCCACAACCCTCGTATTACCCCCCGGTGACAACAACACCTCAAACTCCACAAAGCCACCACGTTTATCTTCTTCGGATGAAGAAGCTTCCACATCAAGAACAGATGCAATGGCTTCTACTACAGTGGTTTCTGCTTCTTGTTGGTGGAGTTCGGAATTTATGGCGGCTTTTACAAAGGCGAGAAAGTTTAGGGATTCGGTGGCGAGGGTGGTGGTGAGCCAGTTGGGGGTGGAGGCGGTTTGGGTGGATACGGCGGCGGCGGGGCCGAAGAGGTTGTAGGAGGGGGCGAGGGAGGGGTGGGGTGGTGAATCTTCGTCGTTTATATTGTCGTTGATGACGGCAGGGGGAAAGGTTTCGTCAAAGTGGGCATTGTCGTCGCTGTGTACGAAACCTAGGTCTTCGGGGTTTGTAGTAGGGTGGGCTCCACGGCCTACTAGAGGGGACTGGGAGACAATGCGACGATTGCGGGTGTGAGAGGCTGGGGGGATGAAGCCACCGCCTGCAACTGAGCTGCTGGGGCCTGCGACGGGAAAGGGTGGTATATAGCCGTGGTGAGAGGATCCACGGGAAGGTGGGGCGGCATGGTTCCAGGGCAGCGTATGGGCTGAAGAGTGTTGATCTGCCATTGGAGTCGGTGCCTCACGACCTTGCTCAATGGTGTCGACACTGTCATCAGCAAAGCCAGTGTCGAAAATAGCGGCATTGTCAACCTCTGCTCCTCTGCCCACCTCGTTGTCGTCGCTGCGGGCGCGAACTCTTCTGCCTTCGTCGTCGACCTCTCCCTCATCGCTTCTGGCATGCTTTGCCCCTGCTACTGTGAGCTGAATGCCAGTCAGTGCCTCAAGAAGAGCACTTCCGCTAAACATTTTCAAAGGCTCAGGCATATGCTCCTCAGCACCTTGATATGCCAAACCCAGACCGCCAATACCATTCTGCAACACCCAAAAGTCTGCATTCTTGCGTGCCAGAGTAACACTCTTGTTCTGCAACTTATGACGAGAGACTTCTGACTGATGCTCCAGGTAATCACGATCCCAATCCTGGAGATCAGAGTTGTGAAGTTCGAGTTCTTGATCCTGAGGTAATGGTTTAGGGATACGGACGCGAACCGCTGGAGCGATGGCCGTGGTAGATGAAGTTTGGCTTTGAGCTTTTTCTCCTTCAATAGGTGCTGGGTGATCTGAGTCTGTTTGTTGGGCGGCAGCGCGGGGAGAGAATGGCTCTACATCTTGCATGTCGACGTCGTTTTGATATACAGGAAGAGGATCATCGTCGTACATGACCACATCGCGGTCAACGTTCGAGCCTGGCAAAGCGCCATGACGCAAAACAGGTGCAGGCGTATGAACAGAAATTGCGCGTCCAACATCAGGTGCAACGACATCGTCGATGAAGTTGCCATCTTCGTCAAAGCCGAAACCGACATCTTCAAGCAACTTCTCCTCACGGGCGCCGTATAATGATTGACTGAATCCTCTGTTGTGGCCAGAACTCGCAAGGCTTCCACCACCAAGACCAAGACCAAAGCCACCGCCGGCTGAGTTGGAAGACGCTGACGGCGGAATGATGATGTCCAGATTCGGATCCAGATGTTCAGAACCCAGAGCACTTGAGACAGCAGTATGTGGCGAGAGAAGACCTGATCGCGGAGACGAGCCTTCGCCACTGGTGAGACCAAAGTCGTCGCGGAAAGGGTCAAAGTCGATGCCCCAGGCTAGCTCTGGAGAGAAGTCTGGATCGTCGTTGAGAATGAGTTGAGCAGGTCTGTTGTATGTTAGTCAGTCACGGCAATATGTGGGAGAAATCGAGATGCATACTTGGCCTTGTGCTTGCCATCGAGCTCAATCGGTGCAGCGTGAAGAGAGCGCAGCAGAGCACGAATCTTGTTTTGCTCGACTTGTGCGTCTTTGAGCACGAAGTTGCATTGCTCGCCATATACACGCGTGACTCCATACCTGAGATGACGTGTCAATATTGCTTCGATCCCTACTGGTCCAAAAAGTTACTCACAGTAGATTGCTCTGTAGTCTGAGCGCCATAGGAGCTTCTGGCGATACAATAGTCTGACATGCCTTGGTGATATTGACGGCGCAGATTTCCTTGCGGTCAACTTTCTTGAGCGTGGATTTCGAGCCCAATGTAGCAACAAGCCTAAATACTATACATCAGAAACGACGCATCGAAGAGTGATCGATGTGGACTTACCAGACTGTTGCAACGCCGTGCTTGCGCGAGGTGAGAACTATGCCCACTCATGTCAGATGCGACAATGGTGATTGAGAGTGCGCCGACTTACCCTCGTGACTGTAGAACATGATTAAATTTCGCGCAGAGACATGGGTCAAAGAATAAAAAGAACAGAAAGGATTGCGCACGAAGTAAGTAGATGAGCTGATAGTCAACGAAGAAAAGTTGGAGAAAGTGTTTTAACGCAGAGGGAATGTACAGAGGATGTGTTGTCCGATGAGACGCGTGGAAGAACAGCGAAAAGGCAGAGCGCGTTCTGAGAGCGGCGTATTTCGTGTCGAGAGAACACTCACGAAGAAAAGCTGTGTCTGGAAGAGGCGGATGAAATGTCTCGAGACTAGGTAAACTATCTCGACCTCGATACTGCTGTTGACGGGGTTGACAGCCGACCTCATCTCATAGTTTACTCCATCTCAAAGCGCCCTTGGTCCTAATTCAAAGCCGTGGGTTGGCTCTGTATATCGGACACTGATCGCGGGCAACTCGAGCACCACTTCAACCTTCACTTCCACCTTCGCTTAGCTAGTCCATGTATTCCGCCAGAATCCAGTCCTTCCAGTAATCCTAGTCGTGTTGCCCAATTGCGTCGCCTCAAGGCTCGTGCGATAAAACCACCGGCGGCTTTTCCTCTGATAGTAAGGGGGTCGATTGGTTCGAACTTCCGGCGCAGCGAAACTCATTTGCTGTTGTACAAGATTCATGAATTTCTGCTCGGTTTTTCCAAGGTTCTTTAGCGAGAGAATTGACTTCCTCGCCACAGATGGGGGACGTCCCCAGCTATGTGTACATAGGGGCTTGGGTTTTGCCATTTGTGGATCCAGATTTACTTTTTGGTCTTGTCGATGCGAGTGGTGTATATGTCGTCGTCTCTCGACGTTTTGACTTCGGATGTCCCTTTTTGAGCAATGCTGACCGGATTGATGGCTGCCACCGCGGTGATCTGTGCCGTAGTCGTAGGTCTCTCCAAGAAGTCGGCCTCTTCTCACGCATACATCTCTCCTGTCTAGACTCCATCTTTTCGACCAAGCCTTTTACTTGACGTGTGCGGGGGCATCTTGTACCATGGCGGCTCTCTTCCTTCATGCCAGACCAACCAAGATCCTCGGTGAGCCGGTCAAAGAAGCTGTTAGTCCATCTTAATGGCCGCCCCAGGCTGCAGACGGAGACTCTGCTATGTCCTGCCAGCGACCACCCTTTCCTCTCGATGGAAAGGCTTGAATGTCTGTTCATGTTCTCCATGTCTCTTACTTTTCCTTCTCTGCTTTTTCCTTCTCCAACCTTGCCAATTCTTTCACTCTCTTCCTCTCCTGTTTCCTCTTCTTGACTTCCAACTCATCAATCTTCTTGTCCAGCATGATTTTCTTTTGCATCAAGTTGGCACGATAGGTTTCGAGTTCTGTGATTTGCTGGAGTGGTGTTGCTGTGATTGCCTTTTCTTTTTCCTGTTGCACAATCGCTTGTCAGTGTGTGTGCTAGGATGAAAGATGGAAAGAAGAGACGTACCTGTTTGATGTCTTGCTTCATCTTCAGACCGGCACCATACCAAGCTCCTGTGGCAGTGACGGCGGCAATACTGCCAGTGAGGACGAAGCGACGGAATGTCGCAAATTGAGGTGTCGACATGGTGTATGTCTGGTCTAGAGGCTATTGACAAGCAAGGAAAGAGTAGACAGCCAATGATGGCAGAGATTCATTGCTGCTGCTGTCCGGATCGGCTTGTCCCGCCGCATGACGCTTTTCTCCGCAATCTGCATCAATTGATTGTTTACCCTCCAAACTCTACGCCAACCCTCTCTGTCGCAAACAATCTCCGCAAGCAACAACCAAAGCCACCAACTGCCAAAAACACCTGTCCATCGTCCAAAACCCTCTGCCTCAACGCCGTCAAACACCCAAACATGTCCAACTACACCTCCCACCGCCAATCCCTAGCCCCCAACCCCCGCACCTCTTCCGCAAACCACACCTCCCACACCTCCCACGCCTCGAACCCATACCCAAACCCTCACACCTCAAACACAAATTCCCGCCTCTCCACTCTCCCTCCAGTCGCCTCCAAACAACGACAACTCTCGCATCTAAACTCTCAATTGGCGCAATTGACAGCACACATGTCTGACCTTGAGAATTTGCTACGCATGACTGCTGTACAGGCGGAAGGGATGAGGGGGCTGGGTGGGTACGCGGGGGCTATGTTTATGGCTGCTAGTAAAGTTTTGGGGGAAGAGGCTGTGAAGAATGAGGAGAAAAGCAGTGGGAAGTGATGGGAGATGAGAGATGAGAGATGCAAGCACTATCCTCGTACTTGTGTATCCGAAAGCAAAAGTGCTGTCACAATACCCCGACAACGCCATGATCTACGAGAAGAAAGTACGCTTTTGATTGCTGGAGACATGTCGAGGATTCAACGACATTCGTCATCTTTCATTGCTACAACGCTCAGCTCTCGACATCTTCGGAGCATCCTACGCAGGCCTCGCACACGCCGCATTGGAGCGCTTCTGCCCAACAAGAGGTCAAAGTCCAACCGTCTCACTAGGCGTATAGATGAGCATACTCACAACGGGCTCGACAAAACACGCAAAGGACCAAATGCGCTACCACCTCGTCACTATCACATCGTGACAGAGGAAATGAAAGTGACACCTGGGCAAGGTCAAAGCAAGGTTTTGGAAGTCATCATGCATGTCATTCCACGTCATTTGTCTTACAAAGAAACCCTCAAGGCCAAATCTCTATAGCCTGCCGCCGCTATGGGGGGAAAAAAAAGAGAAAGCAAAAAGTCATCCCCTCCATGTAATCAACAGAAGTTGTTGCAAATTCCATCCTCTATGATCGTGAGTCGTTGTAACCCATGCTTTTTTCTCTTGTCAATGCAAAAAAAGGAAAGGGAAGATTTGCAGAGAAAGAAGCTTTATGCCAAAGCCTTCTCGGCGTCCTCGATCGACTTCTTGGAGGGCAGCTCGACGGCCTTGTACAGCAGGATCAGAGCAGAGTGGCTCTCACCGCCGCCGGACAGTGTCTCGACCTTGTCGGCCTCGACTTCGCTGACCTTGTCGTCGTTGAACCACCACCACTTGCCGTCTTCCTCCTCGATGCTACCGTCGATGTTCTTGCGGCCGGTCTTCTTGATGTACGAGGTGTAGTGACCGCTGTCGGCGCTAGAGCCCTGGTGAGTGATGACGGCACGGAGCTCGTAGAGTCCAGTCTGGTTGGCTGACTCGTCGGCGGCGAGTGTAGGAGAGACCTGGGCGAGGAGATCCTTTCTCATGGCGAGAATCTTCTCTGCGCGCTCTCTCTCGATCTCGGCGTCGGTCTTGTAGGACTCTGTACCACCCATCTCGGTGTCACCGCCGGATGCGCTCATGCCAACGTCCTTCTTTTGCTTGCTGGACTGAGTTTCCGTGTCCTTTTCCTTCTCCTTGCGCTTCTCCAGAGGCTCGGAGGCGCTACCGGCCAAATCGTCGTGCTCCTTCTTCATTCGCTTCTGTCTCTTCTTGGCGCGTTCGACGTCCTCCTCTTCCTTGCGTACCTCGCGAATGCGGTCGCGGATGGGAATGAGCTGCTTCTTGAGCTCGTCGGTGCAGAACTCGACAGCGTCAAGCTCCATGGGGAAGGTGACCTTGCGCATGATCTTTGCCTTCTTCTGGGTGTCCTTGCGCCAGAAGAAGCGAACAAAGTGAACGGGCATGTACTTGGGCAGGCGAGAGATGCGGGAGGACTTTGTGTAGGTAGCCTCGCGGCCAAGGGATTCGGAACGCTTCTCGATGGTCTCGTTGAGAGCAATGTTGACTCCCTCACGGAGGTGGTTGGTGTCGCCGCGGATGTTGCAGTCGAGCTTGAAGAAGACGTCGCTACCCTTGACGGGCTCTTCGGTGGCACTAGATTCGTCACAGGTCATAACTGATTCGGTCTGGCCAGCCATGAACTTGTCAACCCAGTTGTTGCCACGGACGTTACCCGAAGACGACGAGGAGGAACCGTCTTGCTGCAGCTTCTGGCGAAGCATCTGAACGATCGAGGACCAGGCCTCTTCGGCATCCTGTTGTGCGTAGCCGTGGCCATCCTTGGCCTTTTGAGAGAACTGAGGGTAGCTCTGGCGGAGAGCGTTCAGGAAGACGAGAGGAGGGAAGCCTTGCTGAGTCTCGCCCATCTGCTTGTACAGGTCGCGCAAGGAGCCAGTCAGGTCGGTGGACGAACCGAGACCACTCAGGCCGAATTCGCTAAGGTTGCCGAGACTGGAGGAAGGACCAGCGTTGCCGCTGCAACTCGCGTTAATCATGTGCTGCTCAAAGAGCTGAGAGTGCCAAAGCGGTTGTGATGTTCGCGTACCTGTCCTTGTAGCTGTCAAGAGCCTCGCTGAGCTCAGGCATGCTCCTCAAAGTCTGGAGGGCCGAGTTGAGGTAGCAGGTGTTGCCGAGG
This sequence comes from Aureobasidium subglaciale EXF-2481, assembly GCF_000721755.1. Classification (NCBI taxonomy): domain Eukaryota; kingdom Fungi; phylum Ascomycota; class Dothideomycetes; order Dothideales; family Saccotheciaceae; genus Aureobasidium; species Aureobasidium subglaciale. The sequence goes on along the minus strand of NW_013566966.1, from coordinate 88,887 downwards.
TTCTGAAGACCGGCGGGAGTAGCGCCGGAGACTTGAGCGGCCTCTGCCTCTGTCATGTCCTCTAGGAAACGGATCTTTTGGGCGGGGCGGTCGACTTGGGATGCAGGGTCGCCGGAGGGCGTGCCCATCATCATGAACTGCTGACCAGCCTTGGCCTTCAGGGATGAAAGAGGAGTATCATCCTTCAACTGTCCTCCCTTGATGAGGATCTTTTGACGCTCGGGTTCAACGTTTGTGAGAGAGTACACTTGATATTTGAACTCCTCGCCGGTTGCTTCGGGGTCAAGATCGACTTCGTACTTTGTGCCCTGGTGTTTGACGATGACGGGAATGGAAGCCATGGTGGATATGTGCACACAAAGGCAATGAGATGTTGGACCGAGTAGTTTGTAAAGATCGTGGACGCTCTCGTCAAGCAGAAGGCGAAACACATCGTCACTGTTGTTGCGCACGGACCGCACAGAGGGCTCGCGTCGGGAAGCCGAAGTCAACCCTAAGCCCTAGATGTTGTGAACTGCAAACAAAGTCCTGAAGTTTGTTGTCGTCTGCGGGGCTTGATGAGACAGAAGACTCGACCGTGGAACAGTTCAAAAGTCCCGTCAGGTCAAATCTCTCGGCGCCCGCAAGCCTTCCAAAACGACGACAAAACAATGCAACAAACCTCTGCCGACGAGAGCTTTGCTCATCTGAGCCGCCTGTCGCAAAAGGTTGGCGTACAAGCGACCCTCATCCTCTCCCGCGAGACTGGTGCCATTGTCCGTTCTGCTGGTTTGGTCTCGCGCGATGACTCTGCAAACTCAGAGAGCACTCTACCTGCTTCTAACGGCCTCACTGATGATCGCACGGACGGCGCCATGCCAAATGCTGAGCACGTCGCTGAAGTGGTCTGGAAGTTTGCAAAAGCTGCTGGCGATATGCTGCAAGACTTATCGAACTTGCCTGATGACGACGTGAAGCTACTCAGACTACGTTCAAAGAACAAGGAATATGTGATTTTCCCAGGTAAGAGCATAAGTTCCACGGTTGCTCTCGTGAACTCTCGTCTAACACAGACAGATGCCAAATTTATCGCAGTGGCTATTCACAACACTCCACCAGCATGAAGACACTGTTCGAAAGGCGACATCGGCTTATCAGATATGCCAAGAATCTTCGAATAATCACACCACTTGCTCGTCGAGACATGACGCGATTGTGAATGCTTGCAAGATCAAACTTCACGGATTATCTCCTACCAATGAGCCTCGGAGATATCGACCGAGTTCACATCGACACCCTCCTTGAACCACCTCTCGGCCTCATTGATCTCGATGTTATTGCCGCTCATCTGTCGCTTGCGCATCTTACCATCATCTGCAAACGTCCAGTCTTCGAGACCGTAGCACCTCATCCACTTGCCGGTCTCGGCGTGTTTGAACTCGTACCAGAATTGCACAGCAATCTTGTTGTCGCCAAAGGCGAACAGTTCCTTGCGAAGGCTATATTCCTTCTCTGTCTCCCACTTGCGGGTCAAGAAGGCAATGATGGCATCTGTTCCGCTGAAGAAATGGTCTCTGTTCCGCCATATGCAGTCTGGGGTGTATGCCTGCGTAAACGTGATCAGTGTGAGGACACTCGATGAGGGACTTTCCAGAAGCGACTCAATTGCCAGGGACTTGAGTTGGTGATTGCAGGACGAATGATAGGTAGAGAACCAACAATGGCCGAATTGGGGGCTCAAAAGAGGCTTCCACGTGCTTGACAAGCTTTATTTACCTTTGCAACGTCTTCGGGCTTCCTACGGGATTTGATCAGCTTCTTGAACACACAATCTGAATGTGAGGCTTGTCCTACTGCGCATTCCATAGATCTTGAGCCTTCTTGACCTTCTCCTGCGCGGTCGCTAGAGTAAATGGCGGCTTAGACATGACCGTATGCTTGATCAGACAATGTATGAGATCAGATAAGGAATGATGGTTGGTGACGTGGTTTCGTTTCATCAAGGTGAAAGGTAGTACAGCTCCCCGAGATCGGTCCGTCCGGCCACGAGTCTGATGTCGGCAACTTCCACACGTTTTCGTCAATGCTCGAGAGCGTCCTATGTGTTGAGCAATCGCAAGAGCGGTGGAGGCTCACACGGTCCAGTCATGGAAAGTGCCAGAGACTCATGGGCTTTGGTTACGGGCTGATAATCGTCTGATTTGAAATTCAGATCCCGATGTGATAGGTAGCTAGCTCCAAACATAAAGGTGCCTTCTTCTGCTTTCCCTCTTTTCATATTTCTTATCAGATCATTTCAATCTAATACATTCCCTCTCTATCAACTTTCTGCCCGTTTTCTTACAAACTCACATACCTGTTCACACTCACAATGGTTCTCCAGGCTGGTGACAAGTTCCCCGAGGGTGTCAAGTTTGGTTGGGCACCCATCCTCGACGAGGATCCGACTGTTTGCGGTATTCCTCAGATGTACGATGCCAACAAGGAGTGGGCTGGCAAGAAGGTTGTAATCGTCAGCGTTCCCGGTAAGATAACTGGTTGGCCCTACACAACTAGGTACAAGATATTGACGATGATTGTCAGGTGCTTTCACTCCCAGCTGCTCCGCCTACCACCTTCCTCCCTACGTTCAGAAGTTCGAGGAGCTCAAGTCAAAGGGTGTCGACAAGGTTGTCTTCATCTCCAACAACGACGAGTATGTTCTTGCTGGTTGGGGCAAGGTCAACAAGGTCCCCAAGGGCGAGGACTTCGTAAGTCTAATCTCAAGAATCAGGAAGACTAAAGGACAGTGGCTAATATAGTGCCAGCTCATGCTCTCTGACACCAAGACCTTCTTCTCCGAGCAATACGGCTGGCAGGCTGGCCCCAACAGAGGCGACCGTACTGGTCGTTGGGCCATGATTGTCGAGAAGGATGGCAAAATTAGCTACGCTGGAAACGAGGGTCACCTCCAGGAGGTCAAGGTAAGACTCACGAAACATAGTGATCAGAGTACACATGGCTAACCTTAATAATAGGCTTCCGCTGTCGAGACCATCCTCACCAAGGTTTAACTACCTTTGATTTGGAGGTAGAACACAACATCGTAGATCATGGCGTCGGGAGATACCATGCCGGTCATAGAGAAACATACACCTAGACTATAGAAATGCTGCAACGAATAATATACATTAACGTCCTAACAGTCGATAGCATCTTGCATGACGTCCTTTCGTGGGAACGCGGTTGAGACTTCGTTCTCTGAACGTAAGAGAAGAACCACAAGCCAGCAGGCGAATCTCGAATTAAAGGATTTTCAGCTCGATAGATGCGACCTGCACGCTTATGGTCTCGGGTGCCTCTTCACACAGTGTACATCACAAGGATAATTCTGTTGCATCACAAACGACCCGCTTCCTTCAGGTGAAATATGGAGCAGGAGATACAGGACGGACTTCGTTCTCACGCAACCCATCGGGACCGACAATGAAGCGGTCAACCTGCCTAAAAGTCTTTTCGTGAAGTGATCAAAGACTCGCAGCGGGAGCGGTTGAGAGGAGAAAGACCAGAAAGCTCGAGCGCAAAAAGTTAGGAGGTCGACTGCAGGATTCGCTTAGTCATCCGCAGAAAGCTGCGAAATTCACAGAGCACCCCTCCTCTCTCCAACTACAAAACCGCAACCATCATGGACTCACTTGATGGAACAAGCTATGATGTCCTGATCTCTGGAACAGGCATCCAGCAATCTCTGCTCGCTCTGTATGTCTCTTCATGCTTTACTGTTTGACTAGACTCAAAGAGCTTGTCTGACTGACGCAGCTTCTTTGCTTAAAGTGCTCTCTCGCGCTCTGGCAAGAAGATCTTGCATGTCGACAAGGATGACACTTATGGTGGTCCCGAAGCTGCCTTGAGTCTCCAAGAAGCTGAACAGTGGGTTGAAAAACTCAATTCTGGTACGTCGTTACTTTCACGCACGACTTGACACCACTCTCGTACTGACTTCAAAACAGCAAAGCAATCCAGATTCAGCAATGCTTCCATCACCAAGTCAGACGAAGCTGCTCAGAGTCTCTCTCCTTCTAGAGCTTACAATCTATCGCTCGCGCCAACTCTGATCTACACCCGCTCTGGCCTCCTACCCATTCTCGTGTCGTCCAACACCAATGCGCAGCTTGATTTTATGGCCGTTGGTGCCTGGTTCGTCTTCGAGAAGCAGGAGCAGGATGGACGTCTGGCTCGCATTCCTAACGGACGCGAAGACATCTTTGCCGACTCTTCACTCACTTTGAAGATGAAAGGTCAGCTGATGAAGTTCGTCCGCTTCATTGGTGCGTTCGAGGAAAAGCCTGAAACATGGCAGCCTCATCGCAACACTCCCTTCACGACCTTCTTGTCTGAACAGTTTGGGTTACATGCTGTCGATTCCCTCATGGCACTCTGCTTGAGCCTGGAGACTCCGGAGAAGACCACCACTGAATTCGCTCTGCCTCGGATCGCTCGCCACCTCCGTTCAATCGGTGTCTTTGGCGCCGGCTTTGGTTCTGTCACTCCCAAGTGGGGCGGTCTCTCTGAGATCATCCAGGTTGCTTGCAGAGCTTGTGCTGTTGGTGGTGGTACATATGTTCTCGGTCAAGGCATATCTATCATTGATCACGCTCAGTCTGACGAGGACGACATCGAGGAGATTCCGCGAGAACCGGAAAAGCCCGATGTGTCGCAAGACATACACAACATGATTACCGAAGGTGAAGGTTTCGTTGATATCAATCCCGACAGTCTTGACGAACTCGAGTCTGGTATCAAGGAACAATCCCTGGACGATCTTCTTGCTGCAGCTGGATACAGTATCGCTGGTGTCGAGGAAGAAAAACCCACACCGGCGGTTGACGAGTCTGCTGAAAAGCAAACTCCCGCTGCATCGGCTTCTGAGAAAAAGTCATTGTACAGTGTCCAGCTTAGCAATGGAGAAAAGGTGTCATCGCAGTTCATTGTCGGCTGCTCAGACGACCTACCTGGATCACTCCCTTTCACAACTATTGGTAACAAGGTTTCTGATGCACAGCCTGATGCTGCTTCGCGGAGTGTGACAATCATCTCTTCGCCTATGCAACATCTGTTCGTGACCGCTGCTGAAGGCGGCGTCTCGCCTGCAGGTGCTGTGGTCATATTCCCAGCTGGTTCGCTTAGCAACACAAGCTACCCGCCTGTCCAGATCATGGTTCATTCCAGTGATACTGGCGAGTGCCCTCAAGGACAATGTAAGTTATTTCCTCTTCTCCACTCTCCCCCTGGAAGCACCATTGCATGATGAATGATTTTACGAATACTTATCTACATTGTCTGAACAATAATGTCGATCAACACATCTCTGACAACCTGATCGCTTTGGTCTTCCAACCACTCGAAAACGCCTTCAATTATCACTGCTCTTGTCAAAAGCAAATACTAATAAAGTTGAATAGGCATTGTATACGCAAGCACCGCGCTTACCGGCCAGCAAGGCCAGCAGTTGCTTGCTCAGGCCATCTCTTCGTTACTCGCCGCGCACGACAACGAGGCTAAGGCTCTATGGTCGCTTGTCTACGAACAACATTCTGAAATGGGAATACTCTCACCCGAGGCGTCCCAGTCCAGCATTCTCAAGTTCCAAGACGCGCCTCTGGACTTTGCTTTTGACGACGCGATTATCGAGAATGTCCAGGCCGCTTGGCAGAAGATCTTGCCCGAAGCTGATGACTTTATGGTCTTCAGAGACAGGGGTGAGGCCGCCGAAGAAGATGCAGAAGCACAAGAGGAGAATGAGGAGTAATGAGTGCATGTTGGAATTTACCATAGATTGCTATCTCACATGAACGACATGACTATGAACCAACTACACGATACATACATTGATACGTTTTTTCGAGATCTCTTTGATCCTTTATACATGATTGACGAGGAGTTGACATATTGTGACATGTTGGTGTATAATGAGCTACCCCACATGACGTAGGTGTTTCGTTCCTGCATCACCGTTGGAGTTCCTCTCCGGTCCTGCCGCCTTGGATATAACTTGTCATCCTTCCTACTTTTCATCTGTTAGAACAAACCACTTACTCGACTCAATCCAATACAACGAACTCTCTCTAATCTAATCATCTACCCAACTTCTGGCAAACCAATCCCACATCATGTCTTCCGACAGTCTCGCACTCTTCCGCAAGAGCATGGGCAATGAGCTCGGAGCTCTTGCAGAGCAACACTACCAGCACGAGTTCGTCCTCGTTTCTCTGCCGCTTCTCGAAACCGTATACTGACAGTATCCACAGTCTTCAAACCTCTGATCGCGATGCCCTCAAGTCTGCCGCATCTCGCGTCTCAATGCACACTACCATTGGCTCTGTCGTAGGCTTCTCCCTCGGCCTCTACCTCTCCTACCGCCTCCGCGCCAACAGAACCGCCATGTTTAACGCCTTCCGCACATCTGAGAAGCCCGTCGCCGTCCAATTCGCTGGTGGCCGTACCGAGAATCTTCCTGATCTCACACCTATGCTTAAGCCATCTACTTTTGGTGATATCGCTACATACACTCTGTTCGGCCTGGGTGGCCTGTTCGTTGGTGGTGAGACTGGACTTTTGACTGGTGGATTGAGTGCACAAAGTGCGATTAAAAAAGATCCTGAGTCTAAGAGGAGGATCGAGACGGCCTTCAGGAAGTTCAGAGCTGAGACTTTGAGATTGGAGGCTGATCAGCTTGAGAAGGGCCAGAAGACTTTGGGACTCTAGATTGTTCTGCAAAAAGGACGTTCTGTACCGCGACGAAACACGTTGTAATTGACGACGGAAATGATTGTACCTGATTTTAATCCATTTCTCATTGTTACATCTCAACTAGGAGGCACGCTGACTGTGGAGCTGCTGCATGGCGAGTGCTGACGAGGTGAGTGGGACCCTACAAGTTTGTGTGGACGTCTCTGACGTGGCAACGTTAGACCAAAGTACATTCCTTCTAGTCTCGGTGCTTGCAGACAAAGGTCCTGCAAGGGCCAGGTATGCCATCTTTCCATGATGCTTTCAAGATTCATGTAAAGAGCGAAGAGAAAAATACTTCCCACTGAGTCTTGAAGGGCTTAGCAAGATCAATCATTGAAGGCTGTGTTTGTCTTTGGGAGTCTCTTTGCATTTCTCAATCTGCCTTGTCCTTCTTCTTCGACTTTGTCATCAACTAACCTAAAAAGCTGATTGCCAGTTCTTACTATATTGGAAACATGAGCTGCGCTTTGTGGAAGCTTTCTAGCTCTGCGACTATAGGGAACTGGAAGATGCCGGCAATCTGAGAGCCAGGTATATAAAGTCGTTCTTCTCGCTTAGATGGATTATCAGATTCGTCTTATGTTGGTCCTACCTGATCTTTCATGATACAACAGCCGGTTTATATATACAAAATCAGCGTCTTTGCGGCTCTGGTAACTGCTGCTCACGGCTAAGTCCAAGTAATTCCTGGTCACCTATGTCTTGCCAGGAGGCTAGTACAGCGTGTGTGCTAACTGCAAGTGGACTAACGGTCAGAAGTACAGTTGCAGTATCTAACTTACCTTAGCACTGGAAGATGACGTGTTGCTCTGGACCTATGGTTGGAGCGTACTGCTAATAGATGGTCGCCAACTGGATCACTATTACTCGCACAATGAAGTTCATAGAGGAAGTATCGAGACAGCGATAAATGCTTGATGGTCTCCTGCGTTTTAGAAGCATTCTGCACTTGGATGGCAATATATTTCTCCTACTGGAACTGCCACCAAGGACTCAACCTCTACCCCCAGCTGTCCGAATACGAAGGCATCCCATTCCATCGCCAGAAGCTCAAGGGCCTCTATCTATTCAGGATCGACGATGGTCCTGTCTACCACTCGTCTCAGCAGATCATCGAGCGTTGCCAAAATCTTGAGACCTCGTTCGGGTTCAACGACACCTCAGAGCGACTGAGAAGAGAGATTCGTCCAACGATGACACTGACCGCCGTAGCAATACACACCGAAAGGAAAGGGCTTGTTGAGAGATCGTCTTCTATCTTCCTCTGTCTCTCGACTTCTCAGCGCCGCATGAGACATCTGGACGGCGGTATTGACCCCAGAGAAACGCCATTCGATCCATCTTCCATCTCCTAACGCTCTCGACGCCTTCCTCCAAGATATACTCCTCCTTGTTCAAAGTGCCAGTCGCTCGGTCACATTGTTCCTAACCACAAAAAACAATATCTTTCACCACGATGACTGCACCGCTTGTCTCTATTGTTGGCAGAAAGTTTTGTTGCGAATTCTGGGCATGATGGAGGTAAATCGGATAGCAGGACTGGACTTTAGAGCAGCGCGATGTGCAGACCAGTGGAAAAGACTGGGAAGGCGGTATAGTCGCTATGAGACGGTTGGCAAAAGCGTTTGATGGTGGGTGGGATATGACACGGACAGAAGTGCTATGCTTCATGGTGGAGGGACGCAGGGGCTCGTCTCGACCATGCGATATAGCAAGTGATTCCATCGTAGTGAAGGCTTCTTAATTTAGCGACGTGGTGGGATATACACGAGCTCGAGGGAGTTTTCATAGATTTCATAGAACGGAGTCATGAAGTAACACCTTGCAGAATCCACGGGTACCATGACTGGCACGAGGGCCAATATAAAACTCATAAAGACTCGTCTTACGATCAATACTCGTACGTTCTGTCGTGCATCCCCTTACTTCTCCTGTCTGGACAGGGTTTACTTGGAGTGTTCAGCAAATAACATCTGGTTTGACGCACGAAAACGCCACTTTCAAGAATCGAGACTGCTACCAAGTTGTTGAAATGTTCTGGATTGGACCAGTGTCTACATCAAGCACTGCTCGTGCTGTTCTTTCATCTCTCTGTCTTAAAGGCATGACCGGACTCGCAGCCTTGTAAGGCAGTGCCCAGCATATGTTTTGACACCCTTCCTGCACATAAGTAGTAAGTGGCTTTTACCCTGCAGAAACAGTGAAAGAGCACTTCAAGATGCACTATGATGGGTGGCTCTGTAGTATTGGCTGTTCAAGCGCGGCTGGGTGATAATGCCATCTGTGAGACTTGTCGCTCAGAACTTGCGAGGTATGTCCTTGAACATGAACGACGTGTCGTCAGACCAGTCATCAAAAAACTCTTTCTGAACATCTTCGAGCGAGACTCTCTTATGCAGATTTGGTGCTGATTTCTGCGGCTTAGGACTCTTCTTTTCTGGCGTGCTTCGAGGAGCAAAGTCGAAGCCACCGCAACTACACATCCGGTCGTGTTTTTTCATGGCCTTGACTACGACGATACTTCTTATCTCACATATATTGGAGCCCTTCGTGGATGTTCGTCCAGTCTTGATGTGCTCGAAATTGCAGTCGCAGCCCAAGACACTTCGGTGCTTCATCAATGTGTTGACGATAGCTCTGCATTCTTTATCAATCTTTGCGGCGTGGTATCTAGACTTTATCGGTTCGATCTTGCAGGTGAAAAGAACCCATGGCTCCTTGCAACACTTGTGTGTGTTAGGTCTAGGACATTCATCGTGCAGAGCGTATTGGTGCCATGTTGAGCTAGAACGGTACAGTCTGCGGACGTAGTATCTCGAACCGGTCTGTCCAGAAATACGCCATGGCTCGTCGAGATCGTCTCGAAGTTCGTTGTGCAATGTCCTCGTGATTGATAGCACCGGGGCAGTTCTTGGTTTTCTCGGCGAATTAATGACTTGGCCCATTTTTTGTATGCCTGTGTAGATATGTTAAGTAAAGCAATGTAAGGTTGTAACTAGCACCAAAGAAGCGTTCTGGCCAAAGAGTCGGAGCTCGGACTGATGTACTTGGTCAACAAGCTCGAACTTGCTCCTTTCTTCTTGGCCCGGCGACCAAAGCTTCTGACTCACGAGGCCGGGAGCAAGGTTCCAGCTCTCCTTCAGCATATTCCTCCCAGTCTCTCACACACATCGATGGCTGAACAAAATATCGGATTAGACGCGGCGGAAGCCGATGCCTGCAAGACAATCTTTGGGCGGCTAAAACGATCGATCAAGAATCATCAGCATATACGAAGACTGGTAGGCCAGGCTGGGACACGAAGCCAGACCGGCGACCAGTCCAGAAAAACAATACAGAAGCCGCTCAGCCAACGCCTCCAAACACGCTCGCTCCAGATCTTCCTCCCGCCTACCACGATGCTGCCAGACAAGAGAAATGGACTATGATAGGCAACAACAGGTTCAAACGTGAAGTCCTCGTCAACAGCAGCAAGAAAACTCAGTACGGGCTCAGCGATCCTGGGGGAAGTACGCCGGCGGCCGTTTTTACCTGCAAGAGGCCCCACATGAACGTCGCTCTCCGCCGTGTGAGGATAACCATAGAGCTCATAAAACACAGAGAAAAGCTGGAGCATGGTTGTCACTGTGACTTTGAGTATCTCAAGACTGGCAAGACCAAGCGCGACACGTCAAGATTGTGTATCCGAAGACCAGGTAAAACTAGAAAAAGAATCGTGAAGCAGATGGACAAGCATGATAAATTATGCGGCTGCGGTGCTTTCGACTTTCCGGAGACCAGAAAACAGGCCGCAGACTCCTAATGGCCATTTTCCAGGGCCAGTGAGACGACAAGAATAATAATTCAGCACAACGGAGAATGCAAGCGTGGTGGCGAGAACAAAGTGAGGAAAGAGGTCGAGCTGGAACAGCCAATCAGAGGGCGATAGATTAGCTCGTCATCTCCATAGTTCGGCAATAAGAAAAGTATATCTCCATGGAGAGGATCGCGAAATCCATCTTGAGCCCGAAGTTCTCGACCATTTTATCCACACTCAATTCAGAAGAAATGACACGCACAAAGAAGAACAAGCCTGGCGCTAAGCAGAGAGAAGAGAAGGCTGTCAAAGCACAAGTCTTCGAAGGTCCAAAGATTACAGATGGAAAGATTCCTCACACGAAGCTCGGCCAGTCGGAAGATTTCTATCATCAATTTGTCAAGAAACGTCAACCTGTTGTCCTCCAAGGGAAGCCCGAGGATCTCGAGTTTGTCACCAAGAATTGGAGCGATGTCGATTATCTACGCAAAACAGCTGGAGATGCTCCGGTCAAGGTCGAACCCATGCACAAGGAGAAGAAGCGCTACGGCACGGATGTCGAGCGTGTTGATACCACCTTTGGCGCATTCCTCGACTCATTGAAGGAAGAGAAGGACGAATACGACTATCTCACCACCCAATACTCCGACGACGAAGACGACATGTGCGACAGCGACGACGACGATGACGATGGAGAGACCAACGAAGGACAAGACAATGAGATCAAGAGCGGCACATTCCCACAGCCCATTCGTGCCCTTTTGCGCGAAGAGGTCCCTCTGCGTCCCAACGTGATGGGCAATCTCGTTCTTCAACAGATGAACATCTGGCTAGGCAAGAGCAAGGCTGGCACTAGCTCTGGTCTCCACCACGACTTCCACGACAACCTCTACATCCTGCTCAAGGGTCGTAAACGATTCGTTCTCTATCCTCCCCCCGCCGTTCATCACCTCGACACCTATGGCAAGCCCAAGAAGATCCACCACAATGGCTTGATCGCCTACAAGCAACCTGGCGAAGATGAGGAGGAGGACAATGAGGAAGAAGAAGACAATGAAGCCGACCAGATCAGAGCTGATGGTCTCGTTGAGAGAGATGCCGCTGCACTAAAGGTACAGGCCTTGGAAGAGAAGATGGACAAGATCGAGGAAAGCGGCGAGAAGAGCAACCTCGAGAAGGTTCAGAAGGAATATGGTGACGCCGTAGAGCGCCTGATGAGGTACCAGACTGCCGACTTTGGCGAGCTGGGCGAAGACGACTTTGACGAGGTTTCGTCAGAGGAAGAGGAAGACCCCGAGGAGCTCAAAGACCAAGTCTTGCGCGACCGTCCTAGCAAGAAGCGTAAGGCTGATGGAGAGCTTGACGGCAGAGACGCAAAGACATCGAAGGCAGGCGCCGAAGATGACGAGGACTCTGATGCCAACGACGATGACTCTGATGCCGATCTCCTCGAAGCACTAGAGAGAGCGCAGAATGGGCAGCTCGACGACCTTGACGACGATGAAGATGCCTCCGACATTGACCTCGAAGAAGCCTTCGCGAACGCACAAGGTGAAGACGTTCCCTCAGAACCTCTTTCCTTCTCCCAGATCTCTACACAAGAACTGCACTCCCACCTCGGCCTGACTTCACCACAACAGACCTCTGCTGCGCTCGAGAAGGCAGGAAAACCATACATCGTGGACCTCAAGGCTGGAGAAATGCTTTATTTGCCGACCAGTTGGTTCCATGAGGTTACTTCATTTAGCGATGAGAGCGACGACAACATTCACATTGCTTTGAACTACTGGTTCCACCCTCCAGATGGTTCGTCAGGAAAGTTTGAGCACCCTTATCAAGACGTTGCTCTCTGGGAGTTCATGGAGGAGAAGGTGAAGAGCGCCTATGACAGTCTTGTCGGTGATAAGGAGGAGTAAGAATGTGGCTGAGATACCCCTGACACGATATATTGCAATCACAAAAGTACGTTGGCTTTCCCAAGCATTCATACGCTCCTTGTGCTCCATTCCTCCCTCCCCCCTCCCCCCTTCCCCCAGCCCCCTAGCCCCTGAGTGCTGTCCTCTGTCACATCTGCCCGCTCTCAACGATCAATGTAGAGCAACAACGAGCTGTAGCAAGGCATAATTATATCTCATATCGACAATCCGACGCAGAGAATCGCTAGAAAGACGTATCCCTAGTGCCATCGCATCAGGTTCAGAAAGGGTTTGTGCCTTGAGACAGCTACACTCATGACGGTGTCTCGTATACGGAGAGACCTCACTGATCATGTCTCGGTTGCGCCTGTGGCACTACTTTGACGATGGCAGTATTGGCCGTGTTCACACTCGGTCTACTTGGCTGGTGTTCAGACCATCGAAGCATGGAACGACTCGACAGCAAGCAAAACGCAGCACAGGAAACCATGAACTCCCATCAGAGCGAAGAGAATTCACTGGACATCCTGACTGATCTTCCACCATCATACGAAGACACCCAGCAGTCGTGGGAGCCCTTTGGACCACACCTGTTCATATGTCAAGCCCGTAGATCAGACGGTGCACGTCGCATTCAATGTAGTACTGCCGAGAAGAAGAAGCAACCATCCCCCGACATCTTCTTCACCTGCACATTCCAGCCTAGAAGCATTGAGTATGGCAGAGCATCGCTGACCTGAACCTGTATCTAGTCCTGCAGCATGACGCTACACTTTCTCTCAGCTCATAGCGGCGCACAAAAGTATCGTTGTGGTTTTGAGCACGTCAAGGCTGGTCGTAGCTCACAGTGGGATGCATCTGGGATGTGCACGTGTAGAAGCTTCTGGGTGAGCCGGTGTATCAAGCAGCATGACAAAAAGTGTGCTTACGGTGCTTTCGACTTTGGGGAAGAAGATAAATCTGCTGCGTTGCCAAAGGGCTTGGATCCTGCCTAGTGGTCCTTTGTTGAAAATTGATTTGGTATTGACGCACGATGTGGTGCAAAAATCCCATTTCTGCTCATGATGTATGAACTGATTCTGGTCTCTCCCAACCCCTGAGCTCCTCAATATCCAGTTCACCTCTATCACAAACCCAGAAGCAAGCGACCATCTTTATTGCATACTACGATCACCAATAGTAGTCGAGCAATGACGTTCTCAAGCAGCTCATCCAACTCATTCTCATCTTACCACAGATATAAGACTCAACATCGACCAAACCACCTACCCACCTACGACGAGATCGTGCGCCTCTGGCACCGCTCCCATCGTTACCGAAACTCCCAATAAAAGCACCCTGTTCTATCATCACGCTCTAGCCCGCACATACCGCGAATACGGTATATCTCTCTGCAGTAACCCGTTTCCAGACATCACATTCACCTGTATCTACACACCAAGAAATCCCAGTCTAAGTGTCAAGACTGTGGATAAGAAATGCAAGAAAGTGATGAAAGCGCTACTCAGTTATAGGTGTATGAACGTGTGTCAGTGTGGCTGGGAGTTTATTAGAACTGGATGGAGAGGCGAGAAGATGGGGTTCTGTGAGGAGAGGAGTTGGTGGGTTGAGAGGGCTATGAAGGGGCATGATAGGATATGTGGTTGTGGCACTTTTTACTTTATGGACAGACAGGATGTGAGTTCTATACGACGGGATTGTTTGCAGAAACTTTCGTGGGTGGGGAGACATGCCTTGGAATTCTGGTGCACCTGGTAAGAACTCTTTGTAGTATACTAGAACGGTGAGAAGATTGGCAGTAGGAGCAAGCGTATGATTTATATGTAGGTATGTACAGCAGGCACGAGCGTCTAACAGCCCATGTACCTGTTCTCCACCCATCTCTCTTCGTAGTCGTCGACAATCCTGCAGGCAACGACGTGAATATCGGGGAAGACGGTCATCAGTCTATTCAGACCTCTCTTGCCAGCGATATAGGTGACGAAGACAATCCTGCTTTCTTCCACCCCGTGATCGAGCAAAACGCGAACGGCCATGAGAGCTGCACCACCGCTTGACATTTGCGGGTCCAACAGCAGGACTTTATTGTGTGTCGACACATCGCCAGCCATCTTGAAGTAGTGTAGCTCAGGCTCGCCAGTACGAGGGGAGGTCTGGATGAGCATGCGACCAGTACGGCAGTCAGGGATGACGCGTCTTAGACCAGTCTCGAGAATGCTGCCACCACGAAGGATGACAACAGCGCTAACTTCACCAGACATGCGCAAGCCGTTGTAAGAGTGGCTGCGAGGGGGAGGTGTCTCGACAGTGACGGCATCGAAGTCGGCGTTCTCAGTTGCGCGCTCGACTAGCAAAGCAGCGAGACGATCGAAGTAGAACACAAAGTCTTCGCGCGTTGTCTCTGGGCCGCTGAGCAGAGTGTTGATGCCTGTGATTTGCGATGGGCCATCCAGAACTGCGACATTAGGCGACAGGGGAAGGTCCTTGGCTTCTTTGCCCAAGCGCTTCAGCTCGGACTGATGCTCCGCGGACTTCATGTCGAGAGTCTTGTGGATACGGTCGGCCACCATATCGATAGCGACCTTGTTCTCAATGCCACGAGGCACGATGATGTCTATGCTCAGCGGTCAGCATTGGTCAAATCAAAAGAGTGACTGAAGTTTGTGGTTGAGGGTAACAGATCAGATAGGAGCGAAAGATGATGCGAGTTTTATCAACACGATTATTCTGTTGAACTATGCTATGGATGTTGTATCATCATGAAAAGAGGGGGTGGGGCGGAAAAAGGAAAAGGAAAACATACCGGCTACGTTGCGTTGAGGCTCGACAAACTTGTGAAAGTTTGGCTTGACAAAGGCGAACCATTGTTTGATGCAACCTTCGATGTCGCGGCCACGTTCTTTGATATCTCGAACGAGTCTTCGTGAGAGACAGAGGTCTCCATCTGCCTCACAGAAGATCCTCAGGTCGAGAAGATCAAGCACGCGCGGATCATGGAGAGCAAAGATACCCTCGAGGATGAGCACGTGAGGGGAGTAGATCGTTGTAGTCTTATCTAGACGAGAGTGCTTCTCGAATGAGTAGACAGGGATCTCAGCCTTCTTTCTGCAGAGTTGTTAGTGACGAGGTGTAGAAGACATGAGGACGATGAAACATACCCTTCCTTGATGTCTTTCAGTCTTTCAACCAAAACATCAAAGTCGATGGCGTCAGGTGAGTCGAAATCGTACTCGTTCCTGTTGGCTGCGGCGATCTGATCCGGAGTGAGGGGTCGATAAAACGAGTCCTGATTGGAGTTGGTTCAACAATCCCTCAGTCAAGGACCAGACAAACGAACCATTGACAAGATGACAACCCAAGGCAGGCTCATCTGCTTGATGATAGCCAGAGCAAGCGAGGTCTTGCCCGAACCGGAGCTGCCGGCAACGCCAATGATGCTCGTGTTGGCCCATGGCGGAGAGTAATGGGAGCGCTCCATTCTTTGGAGAGCATTAGGGGCGGCCATTTTCAGTCGTTGACATAAAGTCGTGACACGACCATGGCGGAGCGAAGCAGGAAAGATAGCTAAGCAAGCTTGGAGTGAAGAGGTGAAGTGACTTGTGAAAAGAAAACGATCTCGCTAAACTTCGGCTTCTTCGACGTTCTGGTGGAAGATGCCGCAAAGCGTCGGGTCCAAGCGCCCGAGCGCAGGAGCAGCTCTTTTCTTCACAACCGACACAGCTCAAGTACTTCCTTTTCTCCTCACCATCGCAATTTGCATCTCTTTGCTTTTCGCACACCCGTCTGTTGAACGCGAGAGAGCAATTGTGAACTGTAGTCGCTCTTGTCTGTCATCCAACCTGATGGACCCTTGCGGCTCGACTCATCTCCAACAATGGTACGTCACAGCATGCGCACTCCTCAACGCGCATCTTGCATCAAAATTTCGATAGCTGCTAACATTTTTTGCGCAGAGCTCTTCTCTTCTCCCACCACCGACGTCCTTGCGGCATCCATTCGATCGCCGCGTGGACGAGGTGAAACCATCAAAAGCGTAAGTCTCTTCACAGCACTTGTCCTTCGCTACCCCTCCATCGAATGATGTTGATTACACTCAAAATGGGAATCTCTCCGAAATCTATGTGGAGAACTACAGTATTTTGTCTTTCTGATCCGACCCTCAACCACACTATCACTACAATGAGCTGTGTCAATGAATGTTGTTGGCTAACGTGCATCAACAGAGACTTGAACTTCCTGATCATGGACTATTTGATCAACGAAGGCTACCCTGACGCCGCAATGAACTTTGCCAAAGAAGCCAGCATCGTTCCTTCGGCTGACGGCGAAGCCATTCAAGAAAGAGTAGACATTCGTAACGCCATTCATACCGGTGACTTGCAGCTTGCCATTGAGCGCATCAATGAACTCAACCCACAGGTCAGTCATCACTCCTCTACCTCTTCCTTTTCACCATGTTGTTATGATTATACGGTATTTCATGCACCACGCATAGCTTCGGGCATTGATGATACAAACCACACACACTTCAGTCCTCAGTATGACCAACAACCACACTCTCATCTTCTTGTCGCATCCTCTTCTCTCAAGACATCGACGCTAACAGATGATTGTACAGATCCTTGACAATGATCCGACACTGCACTTCCAGCTGCTTCGCCTGCAGTTGATCGAACTCATCCGTGAAATCGTGAATGCGCCGGGTCCTCCTTCGCCTGCTGCGTTTACGCCTGCTCTCGAATTTGCTACCTCGCAACTCGCTCCACGGGCACCAACTTCGCCTGCCTTCCTGCAAGACCTTGAACGCACTATGGCCCTGTTGATCTTCCCGTCGGACAAGCTCACGCCACAACTCAAGCAGCTTCTCGATCTCAGCCTGAGACAGACAGTGGCCAGTCAAGTCAATGAAGCCATCCTGTCGTCTCAAGGCCAGAGACGCGAGGCGCGCATTCGTAATCTTGTTCGCTTGAGAGCTTGGGCAGAGCAAAGAGCGCGAGAGACAAAGAACTCTGACCTGCCTGAAAAAATTAGTTTGGGCTTGGAGACTCATCTAAACCATTCTGCGGATGGCGAGGCCATGATTACGTGAACACATGAAACTTCTTCGACTTGCTTCGGTTTTAGCGATGGCGCTGGTTGGTTGGGACTTGCATAGATACGGTACACATAGCATTGTTAATGGATGTTCGCAGAACAACTTTGACACGATTTATCGCTTCAATCTCCTTTGTCACTTGCTGTGCTCGTGCTTGACTCATAAGGAGGAAGTCGTGCAGCCCCAGAAGGCTTTCGTGCCTTCCTATCTCCTGAACACAGCGTCAAAGCGCTGCAGTGGTCGTGCTTGTCCGTTCTGATTATCTCCTTACACCTAGCCTGCTCGTTCGACTCACATTAACTGAACTGCAAGTCTAGCCTCGACGTGCTGTTGCACTGTCGCCTATAACGCTGCCCATGTGCTCTTCCCAGTGGCGTTTGCTTGGGTGAGTACATGCCGCTGCATCTATTCTCAATTGACCCGACACTCTTCAACTCACAAATTTACGTCTGCATCTCATGCAGCGGAGCCCATCTTCAAGAATCGGCAATACGACCATCACGCCGGTCATGAGAGAGGTGGCGTTTAAGTCATGATCGGGAATCGGCCACGCTACATAATCATCTTTGAGTCGCGACGTCATCCAATACTAGCCTCCATACCGTGAAGTCAAAGTCGAAGGATTCCACGCAGGCACGTGGCCATGGTTCAACAGCATCTTCAGCTTATGATCGCATTCCCACCAGTTCCAGCTCATGGAGGATTCGATTTCTGGTATCAAGCGCTCCGGTTTACTGCATCTGTACTTCTAATCACCGACCTAACGGACACTACTTCACAAGTCCCTGCTGATCACCACGCTCTCCATGTTTGCTCCCCCACGTTCGCGCATCTCCGCAGCTGCCAACCCCGCATCCCGCGGGACAGCATGCAGATCTTGTACTCTTGTATCACAATCCCGCGTCGATGGCGAGGCTTATTACCCGATTCATGCTTGCTCTTGCACACGCAGGCCTGTACCAATCTCTATTAGACTCCCGGCCAGTGAATGCTGCCGCGTAGGACAAACAATCGGAGAGTTGTGCGGGAATTCGATTGCCATATGTAGGTCGTCAACCTCTCAAGGCCCGTGGGTTTTGACTCGTATTCATCTCTCTTCTTTCTTTTCCACTCCGTCATCGGTGTTATACAGAGAGTCATAGGAAACATGCCTCACATCAACATGTTTGGGCGCGGTAAGCCGCTGCAAATAGCGATCATGGTTACCTGTCAGGTGAGTTGAATGTCAATTTAGGCACGGATTGGTCTAATGAGATATAGCTTGCGTTCATTCTGTTCGGCTGTATGTTTAATGCAGGGTTGTCGTGCACTCAGAGGACTGACGACACACAGATGACCAAGGAGTATTCTCCGGTATTGTAGGAAACGCAGATTGGCTCGAGACATTCGGCCACCCTGGTAGTGGACTCGAGGGCATCATCGTGTCGATCTACAATCTTGTACGGCCGCCTGTGTAGTTCTGTGATGTTCCCCGATGCTGACGAGGTGCGTAGGGAGCTTTCAGCGGTTGTATCTTGGCTTTTTTGGGTGGTGAGAAAGCAGGACGTCGTCTGTCCATGTGGATTGCCATGGTCTTCATCGTACGTTCTGATGCAATGGTTGACTTGCTAGTTCTAACATGAAACGTCAAATTAGATCATCGGTGCTATCCTGCAAACAACTTCCTACGGCGTACCACAAATCCTGGTCGCTCGCTACATCACTGGAATCGGAACGGGTATCGAAACTTCCACTGTCCCTATGTATCAGAGTGAGCTCGTCGAAGCACACAAGCGCGGTCGAGTCGTCAGCTCAGAACCACTTTTTGTTGGTGTCGGAATCGTCATCGCATATTTCTTCGATTATGGCATCGCATATGTCGGTGGACCGATCGCATGGCGTCTTCCAATTGCTTGTCAGATCATCTTCGCCATCGTGAGTGCTTAACAATCACACACTGTCATGACTTATCTGACGTACCCAGGTTGTCATCATCATGGTCTTCGGTGTTCCAGAGTCACCTAGATATCTGTACAAAGAAGGTCGCAACGAGGAAGCCTTACAGGTGCTGTGCGATGTCTACGATGGAACACCAACCGACGAGAAGATTGCCAGAGAGCAGAAAGACATTCTCGATGCACTAGCGATGGAACGAATGCATGGTGAATACAAGTACGATGCAGCACGTCATCTCAGACATTTCAACCACTGACTCGCGTTCACAGGTGGAGCCAAATCTTGAAGCGAGACGAAGTGCAGACTGGAAGACGTGTCCTCCTTGCTTATGGAATGCAGTTTATGAACCAGATTGGCGGCATTAACTTGGTTGTGTGAGTTCTATCTGCATTCGGACGTGAAAGTGGCACCGCTGACCTCATACCAGATACTTCGTCCCTACAGCCCTCGAGCGGAATGTCGGTCTCTCACACAACTTGTCTCTCCTCATAGGTATGTTTCGAGATTCCCAAATGAAGAGGATCAAAACTAAGATAAAGCCAAGGTGGATTCGTGCAGACGATGTTCTTCTTCGGGTCTTTGATTCCGACATTCCTTCTTGACAGAATGGGTCGCAGACGTGTAAGTTCATGTTGTGGAAGCGTCTCAAACTAGACTGACACCTAGATAGCCCATGATGTGGGGATCTCTTGGTCTGGCCATCTCCATGATGCTTATTGCTGTCCTTCTGAGCTTCACAGAAGCCCGTGGATATTCTGAGAAACTAAACAAGGCTACCTCCAGTGCCAGTGTTGCCTTCTTCTTCACTTACGTAAGTTCGATCACAAGCTTATCAAACAATCGCGGTGACTAATTACCGATCAGATGTTTATCTTCGGAGCATCTGCGAACTGCATTCCCTGGTAAGCCCTGCGGTCGTCCTTGGTGACACAATGATCTAATGTCTCGCAGGGTGTACGTACCCGAGATTCTGCCTCTCCACGCAAGAGCAAAAGGAACGGCGATTGGAATTTCTTCAAACTGGCTTTGGGTAAGCTCAATCTCCGTGCATCTCATCTCTCAAGCGCTAATATAATCGTAGAACTTCGTTGTGGTATGTCGATGGTGAAATACTGATCCGCAAATTACGGTTTGTCGAGATTGTACTGACAGACACTAGGTTATGATTACACCGACTCTGATCAACAATCTCCAATGGCAAGCATACCTGATTTTCATGTGCACAAACTTGGCATTCGTGCCACTCGTCTACTTCTGGCAAGTATCTGTCCACCTCATCCGACCCGTCAATCTAACATATGAACAGCTACCCCGAGACCTCCAATCTTACTCTGGAAGAAGTCGACTACCTCTTTGTCGGTGAAGGAAGCAAAGGAATCCACAAATTCATTTCACCCTGTCAACCCGTCAAGATCAGTCTCAGTGGAGATGTCGAGAGAGGAGCCAAGGAGATGATGCATGATGAGAAGAGAGGCAGCGAAGGCGATGCCGCATATGTGGAGGACGTTGGGAAACCCATCTCGCATTCTGGCGTCACTTCAACCGGAGGCGCTGTTCCAGCATCGGGAAGATTGTAGGATGTGGTCGCAACATCCGATCAGCGATAGCTCGAGACGTACTTAGGATGATCTCACATATGGTAGTCTACAATACATGGTGGCCCCTTCGTTTACGTATCTTAGATGGCTATAGAGCTCCGGCATGGTATTTCCACAATCGACCATCATCCAGCCTATATCTTCCTCTGTGCAACCCTCGATAGCAGGATACAGTTCGTCCAATTCGTCGTCGGTGAAGTCACCTGCATCCTCCGGATCATCTCTTTCGCACTCGTTACTCTCACTTGCCCGCAGGAAGTTTTCCTTGATTTGCCAATCGTCCCTGACCAGGTTTATCCACGCGCATTGTTCGTTGGAGACGATGCTGTCCAGTGAGGCGGTGTCAATCTGTAGACAAAATCGATATCTTACTGCCAGATTTCCATATGAGCACATGGGCTCCTTTTGTCGCTTCTCTGTCTCCTCCGCAGAGCCTTGCTCTTTGTGCAATGCATGCTTGCACCACTCGTAGAAGTGTTGACGTATAGCCGATGTACTCGCTCCAGCAAACCTACCTGTGTCTTCCATAACAGTGATCCTGAAGGTACTTTCATGGAGTAGATCATGTCCACGGTAGAAATCCATGTTCTGCTTTACTGGTGCGTGAACGCGCTGCATGCACAATTTCCATGCCTCATCGTCGGTATAGTCGCAACGGTACACGACGAAGCCCCACAATCGATATCATTCAGCGAGAAGACCACGCTCGATATTGTCGGCCTCAGTTGATTGACTTGATAGGCGGTTTGGTGTACGAGGAGAAACGCCGCCGAACTCTGGGAAGAGTTTACGCAACTCTTCCACACGTCTCTTCATGGTCTCGGTTTGGGACAATTGGTCTGTGTTCTTTACAGATCCTCGATCGTGATTCTCATCGGTACGGCGATGACTAGTCGTGTGGAGCAGGCATCCAAGTGTCCGACGTGCACCGAGTGTGGTGGCTGGTAGCCGTCGCGTGAGAAAGACTGGACGCGTCGAGAGTCGAGTCAGGAGCCCGACTCCAACGCGAGCCTGATAGACACGCATCACATTGTTTTAACAGAACAGCACTGTGTCATTAAGGATGTATATGCAGTAGTGAAGAAGACTTGGAACTTTGTTGACGACTCGTAGGCAAGAGTTTTCAGTGCAGAGCGATGCAGATCTTGAGCAGGGTTGCACCGCCAACAATGCCCTCAAGCATCATTAGCGGCATTGTGTGACCGCCTCGGGTGTTATCCTGATAGAAATACTGTCAGAGCACTGGTTATCTAGTTAGCAATGAATACTGTGACTCATGGGGTCATGTAGCGTCTAGTGGCTGTGTAATCATAGGTTTTGATTATCTGGAGTGGCTGATGGAGAGTGCAGATTCAGACGACATGACCTTTGGTCGGCACAAACGTGGCCCACTGTTTGACTCCAACAAGGAACTCGATATTGCAATTTCGAATCCTAGGTCTTGCTCACTGGCCAAATGTCTGGGAAGCGAGTGGCCGGAAGACTGTGCGTGGCACGCGACTGCTCATGTGGCTCACGTGGTAACAATTTAGTGAGCACTATATTCCATCTTGACGAGCCATTTCACATCAACTGGTTCTGTGGTGTAGTTGGTTATCACTTCTGTCTAACACACAGGCGGTCCTGAGTTCGAGCCTCAGCGGAATCATCTCTTTTGCCACCTCGCGCGTAGCTTTTGGTCAGCACAGGTAGGTGACGTTCGAAGAATTTGGCAATGAAGTTTTTTGTAGAATTGTGAAACGATGCGCGCGTGGGCAGCTCTTGCAACACGGACACCACATGACGGGATGCAACGCGGGAGCCGACCAATGCCGACCATCCGGACGTCCGTCCTTTCCACGAACACACTCCCAGTGTGAACCTTGATTCTTTGCACTTTCCTTCTTTCGGGTACTTGCAGCCCTTGTCCCCACCGTAGCGTCTTCAGTCAACATGACCAGGAATCCAAAAGATGTCGAGCACGGTCAGATCCAGCTCAAGACCAAACCGTCCTCAAACCTCCACTACAGCTTCATGCCAGGGGACTTGCATAGTAAAATATTGGTCGTGTTTCTGAACGGCCTCATCTTACCGCAGTCATCGTGGGAAGAGACAATTCTTCAAACAAAGCTCAAGACGCAAAAGGCCGGTGCAACACGACCACATCTATTATCCTACGATCGATATGGACAAGGTCTTTCCGACAAAGATCCGAATGGTGATCATGATATGTTGGATGCTGTTCATGACCTCCATGATTTCCTCGTCGAATCCAGCGAGAAGAAACTTGACTTCAATCTATTCTCTGCACCTGGGCAATTGATCTTCGTATGTAATTCCATCGGTTGCGCAATAGCACGATTATTCGCTACCGAGTATCCTGGCAAGGTCTCTGGCTTCCTGTTCTTAGATTCGATCATGGCACACGTTGATCTGGTGGAACTTTGGCCTAATCCTGATGCTCCTGGTTTTGAGGAGAGCGAGTTGCCTGCAGGTACAACAGTGGATCAACTGCGCAGCGTGAGACAGAGCTACCGGCAGCGATTCCACGCCTCCGTGCCTAATCCTGAAGGACTGAATAGGCAGACGCTCAGTACACTGTTGCCACACGCGGACTCCCCGAAGCTAGAAGGAGCCCCTATGATTACAGTGATCGGTCACGACTGGGACAGATTTGCCGAGGAGAATGAGGTCTGCCCGCTTCTCGGAAGTTTTCTCGCCTACGCGCAGCTAACATAAATTACAGAAAAGTTTTGGTGTGCCCAAAGTGCTTGTTATGAGATACGTCAATCCAGTCTGGCACGAGTATAATAACAACCTTGCCACACTGACCAAAAGTGACAAGAGTAGGGGTCCGATCATCGCTGAAGGATGTGGTCATTTCATCCAGAAAGACGATCCCGTGTTCGTTGCCGATGAGGTGTGCAAACTTCTACAAAGACTTGGTTTGTGAGTCGGTAAGCAAGATGCTCATAGATGTGGACATTAGGCATTCGAGCTCAGCTCGCTTGTATACCAGAAGTCTACTACATTTGGCGATCTGTTGGTCGCTGACTCCCATCCATCGTCCATCACGTGCAACCATGAAGCGATTCGCAGTCAAAGAGCTAATTAGCAGGAACGGGGACAGGGCCAATAGGCGCCAAGAAGGCACCGATGTTGGCTTGATGCATAGTCCGAGGACCATACTTTGACGGGTAGTCGATGGCAGAATGGAAGCATTGCCAATCAGCCCATATGATCACGTCGCCTTCTTCAACCTTTGGCAGCATAATATACTCTGGGCGAAGGATGCGGCCCTGAATAGCCTTCACCCACGCTCTGATTTTGACGACATCATCGATAACCTCGGCTCTGCAACGGGAGACGAACGCAGAGAAGGCTTGCGAGCGCAGATTCAATGGACTTGGAAAGCCTTTTCGCCCGTGACTGGATTCAGCCAGACCATGGGGTATCGCTTTACATGCTCGTCCTTCCATTCGCCCAGATCTTCAGCACTCGCCTCAAGCCCTTCTGAGGCAACGTCCAAGCCATTAGGGTTTCCGCGACACTTTCCCATCCATTTGTAGGGATATGGCGCATACTCGACCCAACTGTGGTCGGCTATAGCCTTCTCTTCAGCACTCATGAGATCGTAAGTCTAAACATTCCTGAAGAAGGCAGTGAGGCCGGGTTCGGTATCTATTTTGAGACCGGAGCCGTCGTCCCAGTGAATGGCCAGTGTGGGACTCGTCGGGCGTTTGATGCAGCGAAGAGTGGTAAACCAGGCAGGATCTCGTTCATATAGAGGGGCATCCATGTGCCATCGTTGGAAGCGTGTGTGGCCGTTCTCGAAATCGTCATCGAATAGCTTTGTCGCATGCCAGTCATGAGTCAATGGCTTTGTGATGGTTCGATCCTTGATACCGTAGTGATCTGCGCCTTGGTAACATTTGCCGATCAGACGTACGTTCTCAGCGCCTGGTATACCAAGGACCTCTCGACTCGCCTGATAGTGAAATAAGCGTCATAAGTCTTCCGTCAGTGAGTTGATAATGATGTTGCTTACAGACAGTATGCCACCATTCTTGTTAAACGTCTTAACATCACCATGAGAATGGACTTGTGGTGCGTCAGGATCAAAGCGAGTTACAAGTTCCCATTGCTGGATTGGCAGGAGATCTTTCTGCCCTTTCACAACAATCACTTTATTGGCCCAGATTGTATCGCGAAGTGCCTTCAAGTCCAGGTCTAGTAGTATCGAGGTGTCAGCCACGTAGATATTGAGAGTGCATATACATGAGTGACACTGCCATCAATGTTTCCCGGTTCCATACCATCGACAATGGCCCCGAAGTTTGTCTTTTTGCCTGCTTCCTGAGGCAAAGGCTTCACCGTGAAAGTTGGCATGATCGATGAGTTTCGTTGATTTTTGTTACTTGTTGCGTTGGTGACAGTACGATCCATCTGCTTGAATCTCTCAATATTCGAAAACCGTAGAGCAATTTATACAGTCAACATATGTGTCTCCACAGACAGCCTTCACTTCCATCTCCTTGTTGATCTGATGCTCATTCGATATCGCAGCGGTTCGGGCTCGGCCGAGGTTGATAAGAAGACGTGCATGACCTGCGTGCCGCACGAGACAGGCCTATCTGTGCTCGCCCGAAGGTAAACTGGCCCATTCTGATCTGTCGATATCTCATACCAAGCCAAGTAGCTTGGGAGATCTTGTCTCCCAAGAGCAAGACGCGACATTGAGGAGGAGGTTGGTAAGGATAGGACGTGCACACGCGTCAAAGAGTTTCGTGGAGTCCCCAAATTGCCCCACATTTCGCCTGTTCAATCTTGGTGACTTCATTCATCCACGGTGTCGTCTTCACCTTGGTTTCGCGCGCAATTCGAGGACACAAATTGTCAAGAATGTTTCGCGCAGGGCGTCAGTATCGTGCTTCAAACGTGAACCCGACGATGATGGTGATTCGGGGAAGCTGAACAATCTTGATAATGCGTCTATCTCTGCCGCCTCGGTCGGCCTCAACGTGTTAATCCGAGCTGACCGAACCCTCCCAATAGAGAGATACCATGTCAAGTGAACTGCCTTGGTAGATACAGAGACACAGGTATGGCATGTATATAGTCATGGGATCTGAGGGACTCTATGATAAGACCAGAGTGCCTATCTGCACGTTGGAGATAAGCCTGTTGTCTCGCTGTGAAGATGGCAGACGCCGCCCATCACGTCCGTCGCTCGTCATGTTGGTCCTCCAGCTGACCGAAGCAGAATCTCGCTCTGAACCGCATAAGGAATGTTATAGCAAGTGTCAATCGCCAACAAGATCCTGATGAAACACAGGGTACGCGTGTGCAGAGTCGAACGCGTCCGCAGTTATCGACATATTTGGATGAAGAGCGGCTGATTCCTCATTGGGCCTAGCTTTGGCCGAATCGAGACCTTTCGCCGATGACGCGACTTGCGCTCCTCCCAAATGACAATATGTTCAGTCATGATCAATGCTGTACTCGGAGCTGCATGATAGCGAGTCGATAGACCATCAAGATTAGCCGTGCTGGCATCGAGTCTAAAATAAATACAGAAACTTGTCATGTCTGTTTCCGCAGTCTCCAAGCCCGTGATCGACCTTTCCTTTTTGAGAAGGTCAGAGAACAACGCGGTCGGTTGAGGAAACACAATTTTGTAGAAGGTAGGGCGTGCCTTCTTTCCTTGCGTCCATAAATCGCGTTTGTCGGCAAGGTTCAGTCATCTACTACCTAACTGTACCACACACTATGGACAGCCATGATCTGGTCTTGAATTGGCGCGGCGATGTCATCGAAAATAGCCATATCGTCCATGCCGCTATCGTCGACAGCAATAACAAATTCCTCTACTCTATGGGCGATCCGTCACGACTGACGCTTGCCCGATCTGCTGCGAAGCCTTTCCAAGCTCTTGCGATTCTTGAAACTGGAGTGGCCGAGAACTTCGGATTTGATGAAGCCGATATTGCCTTGATGTGTGGCTCACACAACTCCGAAGACAAACATGTCTCGCGCGTTATGAATATGCTAGGGAAAGTCGGCGTGACTGAACAAGACATGAACTGCGGTGGTCATCCTGCCCTCTCCAAGAAGATCAACAATGGATGGACGAAAACCGACTTTGTCCCGACAGCAATGTATAGCAATTGTTCCGCCAAACATGTAGGCATGCTGGCCGCCGCAAAATCCCTTGATGCTGGTATAGGCAACTATCAGGATCCGAGACATCCTGTTCAGTTGAGGATCAAACGAATCCACGAAGAATTGAGCGACTTGAAGCCCGAGGAGATTCGCTGGGTCGTTGACGGATGCAATGCACCATCTCCAGCCCTACCTCTCCAAAATCTGGCCTTGATGTTTGCGGGGCTGGCTCACGCAGTGGACCAAAATGATGAGGAATCCAGACAGCATGCTTCTAGCCAATCAACACGAAACAAGGCACAGATATATCATGCAATGGCGCATCATCCGGATATGATCGCCGGGGACTCTCGATTCTGCACCGACTTGATGCGAGCCTACGACGGTGCCCTAGTCGGCAAGCTTGGAGCCGAAGGCTGCTACGGTATTGGCATTCGAGACTGCGAGGCAACGAGACGCCTGGGTGCTCAAGGGGGGCTTGGTATCGCTATCAAGATTGAAGACGGCAACATCGACATTCTATACGCAGCTCTGATGGATACACTTACGAGACTAGACCTTGGATCCGAAGAAATCAGGAGGCCCCTGAAGGAGACTTATTGTACGATGCCGAAGAATACCATGGGCGTTGCGACTGGGCACATCTCGTTCGAGATGGAGTTGAAGAAGCACGAATGAGGTGTAGCGTCTACTCCATTCCGTCATACCCCCCTGCTCTACTTCGCTGTGCCCCCCTCCCCTGCTCTACCTCGTTGTGCCCCCCTCCCCTGCTCTACTTCGTTGTGCCCCTGCTCTCCTAATTCATATCCCAATACAACTCTTTTCCCCCTTCGCGTTGTGAGCTGCTGTCAGACCTACAGCGATCTCAAGGCACGAACCTTTCCACATTTGCAGCGATGTCGCTGGGATACCTCTCTTCGTCAGCTCCCCGTGCTGGGTGCGTTGACATTAAGTTAGGCTGTGCTTTGCGACGGCTCGTTATCGCCTAGCTACAGACAGCGAAAGGCTAAGAAGGACTGAATGTATACCCCAAGAGGGAGTGATAGCTCCTTGTGTTGTTGCAGTGATCTCCTTGTGTTGTTGCAGTGACGTAAGTGACAGCTGCCTAGTCACTTCGAAATCAGAGCAAGAAACGCGTCGAATACATCGTTGTTCCGGGATCGCTTGATAATTCATTGGCTTGCTACTACACTGCAAGAATATTCGAAGCCCACTGGACCCTACAATACTACTCCCAGAGTCCTAGCTCTTTCACTATCGTTCAGTTTCACACCTGCATCGATCAAATTGCTTCCTACATAAAGCTCTCTCTTCAACAACCCAATATTGTTATCATTAATCACTATCCGACAACCATGGCTGGTGTGAAGAGATCCTTCTCCTCCAGGTCCTTGACAGACGCATTGTCCGACGAGCTTGAGCCACTCAGGAAGAAACCACAACCAAAACGGACCTGTCTGGTTTGCGACGTTGGGAAAGGCAACAATCAGCTTCCCGGCCCGAGGAAAGTCTCGTCACACGACCATGGATCTAACATTTGTCGTCGTTGCTATGTTAGCCATATCGAGACTGAGATCGATCGAAGAACTGGGACCAGGTTGCATGCCCAGAATGTCCACAGGTGCTTGGGTACAACGAAGTAAAAAGAAGATGAGCAACAAGAAGCATTTCGAAAAGTATGAGCAAGGGTCCCTGCGAGTAGCTCTGGCTGAGGACGACGAGTACCGCCACTGTTTCTCAACTACCTGTGACGCCGGCCAGCTGCATCACGGCGGTGTTGATCAGCCTATCTTCACCTGCCAGAGTTGTCAGCACAAAAACTGCGTCGCATGTGAGATCGATTGGCACGTGGATGAGACTTGCGACCAATACCAAGCACGTCGCCGCACAGAAAGAGGCGAAGAAGACGAAAGATCCCGAGCCGAGATGGAAAAGATATCGAAAGAGTGTCCCGAGTGCCACGCGCCTATCGAGAAAAACGACGGCTGCGACCACATGACTTGTAAGTGGCTTTATGACGATACTCAAGGCATACATGCATGCTGATAAGACAGGTTCCAAATGTCGTCATGAGTTCTGCTGGCTCTGCTTTGTAGACTATCGCAATGTCAGACGTGAAGGCAATCAGCTGTACAACAAGAGTTGCCTTTATTACTACCCCATCCTGCGCGAGGCGGAAGATGAGTTTCTGGTAGCAGAAGATCCAGAAGATGAGCTCGGCTTCCTACAAGAGCTTGAAGCAGCAGCTCGAATCGCAGGCCAGAACGAGGATGCATAACGATACCGTGGATAGAACTTTGGCTCTATAGTGATCATCACCACTGAATTCACACGAACAGATATTCTGAATGTCATTTCCTTCCTCCCTACGTGTGCAATAATTTTAACCACTTTCGTCATGTTTGGAAAAGAGCAACGACGAGCTGTAGAAAGGCAGAGTCATTTCCAATACCGACGATCCTGACGTGGGGAGTCGATGAAACAAAGTATCTCCATGATACCAGTACAGTATCTTGATAACACTGTGCGCCAAAGCAGCTGCAGACATATGTGCTGTAACATACGGAGAGCACAATGGGATCATACGGGCGGGGCTTAGTAAGTGCCATTCCCAATCCCCTCTTATGACACTATAGCGCGACAAGAAGCTGTACAAAGGCATAATTATTTCCAAATCGAGACAGTCCGCAAAGAGAGTCAGATAGATGACGCATCTCCGTGACAGTACTTCTATTCACAAATAACTACTGTGAATTAAGTCAACTACCATTGTATATACTTCGGCGTACAGGGAGTACACAGGGAGGAACTGACTATCTTGGATTGCAGGAAAAGACTACCTAAGTTATCTTCCCACAATAAATATCTTGCCAAAAGCCAGAATCCAGAAACTGCTATAGTAACCCAGGAGCCAGCCTGAGATACTAGCAGGAGAACTCGTGTGTGTTTTCGATCATTCCATCTCTCTAATCCCTTATACATTCCAATCCGCGGCTGTCTTGTGAGTAGGCGAGCGTGGTCTAGCAGACGGAGACGTCAGACTCCTGGTAGATACAGGCGTCGGAGGGACCCTCAGAGCCAGTGGAAGGCTCCTCGTCATTGTTGTTAGTGCCCTTGTACCTGTTTTCAGCAGTCAGCAGTTGTTCTTGCATCACTGTACAATATGATTGACTTACTCCTGGCAGATGTGCTTGACGGAAGTGGCACAAGTCTTGGTGATTGTGGCAGTGTCTCCATAGTTGGAGTTGATGCCAACGAGGTACTTGCCGTTGGTGGCCTTGACGTTGCTGATAGTGACCTCACGAGCATCACTTGATTATCGTTAGTGCATGTGCGAATGTGGGATCGGAGAAAAAAACATACCCGTTCTGCTTGCAGTTACCACAAGAGCGGTAAAGCTTGCCAAAGTTCTCAACAGTAAAGCCATCGATAGAGATGGAACCAACACCATTGTGCTGGATCACCTTATCATCGGCATCACGAGCACCACCACCGATAACCTTGCCATTACCATCACCCTTGAATGTAAGCGCATCCTCGCAAACAGCGTCCCACCACACATTTTCAATGGTGCAGGCACCGAGACAGTGGACACCCTCGCTCTGGTCCTTGCCAATGATGGCGTTCTTGAGGGTAGCGCCATCCTCGAGGACGAAGACGGCGTCACCATTCTGACCCTCGGCTTGACCGCCACATTCGACACCACGGCCGTAGGTCTTGTAACCACCGTCGAAGGTGCCTGAGATGGACTTGGCGTCGTCGTAGGTGACGGAGCCCTGGCTGGCAGGGATGGGGAAGCTGCTGGAGGCGCGAGTGCGGAGGGGACCCATTCGCTCGGCGGCAGCCAGAGAGAGGGAGGCAGCGATGATGGCAGAAGTGCTGAAACGCATATTTGCTGATGTAAAATATGAAGTTGTTGAAGAGAAAAGAGGTTGTTGAAAAAGGTTCAAAGAGTGACTTTTGAGGAATGAATGAATGTGTTGCTTGATTGATCTGGAGCACGGCTCTGGAGAAAGAAGGAGAGTTGATTGTGTGGTGGTGAGGGTGATATATATACTTGATCGATGGACAGGGTTGGTGTCTTCTGTTCTCGTACCTTCCGAGAATTACTGCACCGCATGTCCCGCTGTATTTTTCTGAAACGATGACAACCTGCCATGTGTAGGCCCACTCAATCTCGTCTCAATGTACTCCACATTGAAGGATGCTGTGTGCTACGAGGATCACAAGGACCACGCTTCGGTTGAAGCACATTGGGAGTGGGCAAAACAACGTATCAATGCATGCGAGTCAAGACAATCTCGCCGCCTTTCGGTAGCGAGCGAGCTGAAGCTGATCGACGACTGGACCGATATAATCGGAGTGCACGAGAGGATGTGATGAAAAGTAAGCCGCTAGGATGTGCAAGGCCAAGGTCGCAAGGGCGTTCGAGGTGATCACCGAGCCCTAATTACATGATCGTTGCTCAGGGCCAATCTAGCAAGCCTGAATCAGTTGTTTTGCGTGAAGATCTTGCCAGAATAACGACAGTGATCGATGTTTGTGACCATGTGGATGATCTATATGGGTGGAGAAAACACAGCCTCACTCGCTGAAACGTGCCAAGGCATGCTCGCCAAGACGAACGAATATGAGGGAGGTTTGTAATAAAACACGGCGGGATGCAGCAGCCATGCAAAGTGTGGATGTGACTGCAGCTCCTTGGTACATCTGACTTTAGGGTTGGTGAGAACAAGATTCTCAAGACTGCTGGGCGCTGTTGGGCGGCGTTTCGAAAGCTGAAGCATTGGCGGCAACACTGACTGAGTTCCACCACTGCTGCCAATCGACGACCTTCTTTTCGAGCCGCGCTTCTTCAGCTGCGAAAACAAGAGTATGACTTCTGATGACTTCTTCTAGGGTACAACCAAGATGCTGAATCTGAGCTTCTTCAATCGACATATTCTTGTTCTTCACTGCATCGATGGCTTTGAGGAAATGGGTCGCAAGTCCGTGATCTCCTCCACCATGACCTCCGCCAGGCCTGCGCGGACGGTGGTGTTGAAACTCACCAGTAGAGAAATCATAGACCGTGATTAGGGTTCCATCGTATGAGATCTCTCCCTTCTCTCCGTAGATACGCCCTCGCCGCTCGCACTGTTTCTCGGTTTGGGCGATCATATGAAAGGATGCGGTCTTCGCCATCCTAGCTGGGGAATTGCAACCATCAGGGTTACAAGAGCCGGTACTGAGTGTTTCGGGCAACGGATCGTCATTCCAGGAGAGAAGGACGAATTGATCGTCACACACGTCGTTCTCGGACTCCCATACACATCTTCCAAACCAAGGACGCTTGGATATCTCTTTCGGCGATATGTTCTCATCGTAGTCAGCCTCAAGTGACTTGAAGAGCATCTCTTTGGCTGCTGCTTTGCCATGATCGTTATAGCATGCTTCAATCTCTGGATTGACGATGTTGACCGGCCAATCAGTGTTTCCCTTGGCGAGTTGGTTGTCGTAATATATTCTTGGGGCGCTATAGGTACATGTCTTCTCAACCGGACATCGTAGACAATTGGTGGCAGTGCCTGCACTCGCGGGTTTTCGAGATCTCTTGAACTGTTTCAGCGAACCGAATGAAGCCACTGATGCCGGAACATGTGGAGGATGATTGGTTCCAGGGGCAGGTGAACACAGCATCCACAATAGGAAGTCAATATCGTGGCATGATTTTGTCAGTAACGATGGGGCTGTGCTTGACTCCTTTCTCCAATTGCCTCTGATACCTAAATATCAACAACGGAGACTTTGATGTCACAACTTTGAACTTACCTGACATAGCTGTGCGAGAAGTGCCAGTTGCCAACAGGCTCAGTGTGCTCCATAGACAGCACGGGTCCAATGACTTGGTCTTCGAGGACCAACTTGCGCAGGAGCATGTTATGTGGACTGTAACGTAGGACGTGACCGATGCCAAAGATGGCCGACTGTCCTCCTTGTTGAGATGACATGGCGGTAGATATGGCCATACAATCTCGTAGTGTTGTAGCCAGTGGCTTCTCACAAAGTGTATGGATGGCCAGATGACCCAAGGCAGTGATGACCTCTGCATGTTGTTCGTCTAGTATGCATATGAACATACCGTCGATACCTGGAGGGACTTGACGTCCAGCAGCTGCATTGCTCCGGCGCGTGGTCTCATACTGTAGGAAATCTTTCCAGTCATGGAACTCTTGTCCTTGTCCGGATCTCTCTTCCGACGACCAGATATACCTGGAGCCTAGCAAACTGCGCTTGAAGGCTATGGGTTCTGCGATGGCAGCTATGATACCCTCTCCAGATTCCGACACAGCCCGAGCGTAAGCATGACCGCGAGAGCCCGCGCCAATAATTAAAATCCGAGGAAGTGTCGATGTCGGAGATTGGCTATTAGACGACATGGTAGAGACAAACTTGGGTGCTCAAGTGAAGTCTACTTGAAGTCAGAAGGGCTTTTGGTTGTCGTCTCGTCGTCAGCAGTGCCGTTGTTCCGTCCACGATGTTGCCTCGGCCGCTTTCGCACGAGATCACCGAGACGAATGACCTCGTTGATTAGATAAGATCTTTCGGAGATTGACGGCGTTTTGCTGACATAAACTCTCGCCGCCGCCCTTGAATGTGACGGACCAGCACCTGCATACCTACAATTCATCAAACCAAACATGGCGCTTTCAGGAAGGGACTCTCTGCTACGATGCTGCCGCAGTGCATTCAACCAAGCGTCTAAAGATGCGCGTATATTTTACCCACGCCGTCAACTATCACTCTCTGCTCGACCATCGCAGCTGTCGCCACGAGCAACACCAGTTCCTCGCTTTGCGCCCTTCTCCGGAAAGGACGTCTTGCCGCCACAGAGCAGTCGAGCATTCAGCGCATCGAGCCGGCAGGCAGTGAAAGCTATCATCAACCCGCGAAAGAACGAAAATGGCGAGGACATGATGATTGACATCCTGCCTCGCGCTGTCAATGTAAACACACTTCCTAGCATTATCGTAATCTCAACATGCTGACGATGTCTAAAGCGCCTTCACAACATCTCGATGAAAGAAAACAACCCTTCGCTCTGCCTACGCGTAGCAGTAGAATCAGGTGGCTGCCACGGCTTCCAATACCTCATGTCGACAACAACACTAGAGGAGATATCGCAAGAGGAAGATACTGTGTTCGAATCGGAAGATGGCAAGGGTGCAAGGGTCGTTATTGACGAGCCCAGTCTCGAGCTCCTGAGTGGCAGTAAGATTGATTATACCATGGAGTTGATCGGCAGTCAGTTCAAGGTGACGGGCATACCGGGAGCTACGAGCAGTTGTGGTTGTGGGTCCAGTTTTGATATCCAGGCATGAAGAAGAATCAATAACGAAAAGAGGAAACCAATGTTTCAGACGGCAGCAAATGCCATCGACCAACAGCGTATCGCGTACAGACTTGCCGTATTGTCGGCGCCAGAAGCACCATTCAATGTATGCCTGGATGAGCAGAGATCGAGTGGCATCAGTATTGAGTGATACAAGTTCATGCAATGCGACAATTGACGGGGTAATATTGGGCGATGGCAGTATAGATCATCCGAGCTTCGAAATTGGAGGATGAGACATGCCGAAACGGGAATGACGAAAGTCGACTCTCGCAATCAACAGTCATGTCACGGAGGCCAGCTTTGAGCAACGGGTGATCGTTTAGCTGTTGGGACAAGAGCAGCTGGAAAAATCGATCAAGAGCCGTCTAGATCTAAGAAACAGTTCATTGAATTGCAGGGTGGCGTTCAGTAAATAGAAGTCGCACCCCACGAATGGAAGCTCGGGCGGCCCAGTTCTCAACGCTTCCACCGCTTGCCGTCACCGCCTTCGGGCAGTCCCCCACTACGTAAGGTAAAGCTGAGGTAGGAGCGAGCCTATTTCTGTCCCATTTCCCTGAATCTCCCAATCTTTCCTCCTTGACAAGCACTCACATACACAAATCATGAGCGTCAAGACTGTTTCCCTGAAGCCATTCCAAGACCAGAAGCCCGGAACGTGAGTCGTTTCCACCTCTTCTGAAGCTTGTTGCCAGCTCTGCGCAAGGCGACCCACTTCAATTGTTTGGTTCAATTGCTGACAACTTCACCAGCTCCGGTCTTCGTAAGAAGGTTAAGGTCTTCCAGAAGGAGCACTACTCGGAGTCCTTCGTCACCAGCATTCTCCTGTCTATCCCCGAGGGCGTCAAGGACTCCACCCTTGTCATTGGTGGTGATGGTCGTTACTGGAACCCCGAGGTCACCCAGACCATCGCAAAGATCGGTGCCGCATACGGTGTCAAGAAGCTCATCGTTGGTCAAGACGGTATCCTCAGTACCCCTGCCGCTTCTCACGTCATCCGCATCCGCAAGGCCACTGGTGGTATCTTGCTGACCGCCTCGCACAACCCTGGTGGTGAGTTTTGCAAGACTTCAATTGATCAAGACACGTCGACTAACATTGTGCTAAGGTCCCGAGGAGGACTTCGGTATCAAGTACAACCTCGCCAACGGTGCTCCCGCACCCGAGAGCGTCACCAACAAGATTTTCGAGACTTCAAAGACCCTTACCGAGTACAAGATCTCCGACATTCCCGATGTTGACCTCGCCGCCATTGGCACAAAGACCTACGGCAACCTCGAGGTTGAGATCATCCACTCGACCGAGGACTACGTCAAGATGCTCAAGGACATTTTCGACTTTGACTTGATCAAGGCTTTTCTCAAGGAACACCCCGACTTCAAGATCCTCTTCGACGGTCTCAGCGGTGTCACCGGCAACTACGGTATCGACGTCTTCGAGAAGGAGCTTGGCCAGAAGGGATCTACCCAAAACTGCGTTCCCAAGCCCGACTTCGGTGGCCACCACCCCGACCCCAACCTCGTCTACGCTGCCAGTCTGGTCGACGCCGTCGAGAAGAACAACATCCACTTCGGTGCCGCTTCTGACGGTGATGGTGACCGTAACATGATTTACGGAAAGGGCGCTTTCGTCTCTCCCGGTGATTCGCTCGCCATCATTGCTCACCACGCCGAGCTGATCCCCTACTTCAAGAAGCAGGGTGTCTACGGTCTGGCCCGTTCCATGCCCACTTCTGGTGCCATTGACCTTGTCGCCAAGAAGAAGGGTCTGGAGTCATACGAGGTCCCCACTGGCTGGAAGTTCTTCTGCGGTCTGTTCGATGCCGACAAGATGAACATCTGTGGTGAGGAGTCTTTCGGTACTGGTTCCAACCACGTCCGTGAGAAGGATGGCCTCTGGGCTGTTGTCGCATGGCTCAACATCATTGCTGGTGTTGGTCAGCAAAAGGGCGAGACCCCCAGCATCAAGTCTATCCAGCAGGACTTCTGGAAGATTTACGGTCGCACTTTCTTCACCCGTTACGACTACGAGGGCTGTGAGTCCGAGGGTGCCGAGAAGATGACGGCTCACATGAAGGAGCTTATCACCACCAAGAAGGACGAGTTCGTTGGCTCCACAATCTCTGGCCGCAAGGTCATCGAGGCCGACGATTTCAGCTACACCGACCTTGACGGCAGCGTCAGCAAGAACCAGGGCATTTACGTCAAGTTCGACGACGGCAGCAGAATTGTTGTTCGTCTGTCAGGTACCGGCTCCAGTGGAGCCACTATCCGCCTGTACGTCGAGAAGCACGATGCCGACGAGAAGACATACGACATGGACGCACAGGACTACCTCAAGGACAACGTCAAGCTCGCCACCGACCTCCTCAAGTTGCAGGAGTTCATCGGCCGTACCGAGCCCGATGTCAAGACCTAAACATTTCGCTTGGATTGAGATGTAGCATTATAATATAACGACTTTTAGCATGTACAGAATCAGAGCGTACATAAAATGACAAGAAAAACAGTTCAAATTTCAGATTCACGCCGGTGTGCAATTGTTGTGTGCTAGATCGCTGAAGACACTTACCACAATGTGTTTGATGACTACCTACAGATGGCGGAGGCTATGAGGCTAGATCGCGGTTGCCTCCATTTCTGTCAAGGTTGGGCTTGCCAGAAGTAGCACCGAAGCCTTCTGCCTCTAAGCTCTGCACCGTCGTCTGGGCCTTTGCGGCGCCGACTTCTTGAGTGATCTCCTTGGGCTTCACCTCCCTGTCGCCAATGATTGAGGCGTGAGCATCGCCGTCAACCTCAGCAGTCGACTCCTCTGCCTCTGCCTTTGGCTCGGCACCATTTTGGAAGAAGACTCTGCGGTAGTATCTGGCTTCCTCGATGCTCTCGAGAATGTCTGCTCTAGCCTCGTGTAGACCCTGCTTGCCGGGACTCTTCTTGAGGATCTCTACAGGAGCCCATCTCTTGGCCGCCTCTTTGATAGCTGACACATCCAGGATACGGTGATGCAGCCACTTCATGACAGGAGTATACGGCTGCTGCACCAAAAAAGCTCTGTCGGCATGTACAGTATTTCCAGCCAACAGCGCCTTTTTACGTTCAGGACAGTACCTCTGGATATACTCTAGCAATTCTTTAGACACGGTCTCTGCATCTTTATCCGAAGCGAGACATTGAGCAGTCAGACCAGTCTTTCCGTGCTGGTTTGTGCACCATTCACCCATTGCGTCCAGCTGTTCTTGGGTGTGGTGGATGACGGCTTCGTAGCCTTTATCGTCGAGGAGGTTTAGTTGGGCGTCGGTGACGAAACAGCAGAGGGACATGACTGTGTCTTTTGAGAGGTCGAGGCCGGTCATTTCGCAGTCGATCCAGACGAGGGGGTGCTTGGAGCGTGATTCGGGCATGGTGGCGGAGAATTGGCGGAGGTGGAAGGCTGGAAAGGCGGAGCGCGGAGTGTAGAGATGGGACGTGGAGGTTGTGAGAACAGAGATGCGAGTGGTGATAGGTCGAAACATGCAAAGTGCTCGAAGGTAAAAGATGGAAAATGTTCAAGGGCGACTAGCTG
Organism: Aureobasidium subglaciale EXF-2481; assembly: GCF_000721755.1. Classification (NCBI taxonomy): domain Eukaryota; kingdom Fungi; phylum Ascomycota; class Dothideomycetes; order Dothideales; family Saccotheciaceae; genus Aureobasidium; species Aureobasidium subglaciale. The sequence continues at coordinate 50,722 of NW_013566966.1, read as the reverse complement.
CGGTGATGACGCGCGAGCTGCTTGAGTTGCTAGGGCCAAAGCTCATTCGGGTTAGACTGATCGATTGGTCGATTGATTGAAATGCGGGCGGCCCACGAGCGCGACGCGAGCAGTCCGACGCGTCCATCGAGAATCAATCAAACATCCTACACAACTTCCACCACTTTTGCTGACCCATTCATATACCCCCAATTTCTTACAACACATACATATAATACACATCACATCATGCCTCCAAGCAGAGCGGACCGATTGGCCGAGCTCCGTGCTGCAAGAAAGGCCGGCAAGACTGCCTTCTCATCATACGAAGTCCAGGACGAGGAACAACTCTACGAGACCGTCGACGAGGATAGTTACAAGAAGATTGTCAGAAAGAGGCTCGACCAGGACGACTTTGTTGTCGACGACAACGGCGAAGGCTACGCAGATGATGGTCGTGAGGACTGGCAGAACGAGCAACGCCAAGATTATGATGATGAGAGTGACGACGACCTGCCGGCGAGGGGAAAGGCTGGTAATTGATCTTGGCCACATGTTTCGTCTCTGGTATTGGACTGACAGCTACAGCAAAACGTAAGCGCGACGAGGACGAACAGAAGAAGGACAAGATCAACAAAGGCATCAGCAAATACTTCAACGCAAACCCGACTGTCGCCGCTCCAAAGCCCAAGCCCGCCACGACTGCTGAAGATGCCGCATTCATGGCCGACCTCCTCGGTGAGGTCAATGCCAACATCCCCTCATACAAGCCTAGATCAAACTTGAATCCCATCAAGTCAGAGTCCCGCCGCAAGACGAGAGTCTTGTCACCACCTGTCCAACAGATGAGCCATATTCCCAAGTACGACCCGAGGACTAGACAAGCCGACTCTCCGCCAGCTCCCGTAGACGACGACACATACTTCCCTATGGATGAAGGTCTGTTCCCGCCGCCCGAGGACAACGACGTACCCATGAGCGACCCCATGCCTTCCTCTCCCGTTGCAAAGGCTGCACAACGAAAAGAATCAAACGTCAAGGTCGAGGAAGACGAGGACGAGGACATGCTCGAAGTTGCTCAAGTCACGAATCAATCTTCACGAAGCACCGCCGCCATCAACATGCGTGGAAACAGGCCTATCCCGAAGATTATAAAGACCGACTACCCGACACCAGCAAGCTCTTCTCCTTCAAGGCAGGCCCCTGAAGCTATCGACACCTCGGCATTGACCAACGTCACCGACAAGTTGAATGTGCTGAGCAGTTCTGGTGTGGAGACTGTCACATTTGGCAAACTGGATCCTCAACACGCTCAAGAGGAAGATGGAAGTGTACGCTTCTTCTGGTTCGACTACACCGAGATCAACGGCGGTTTGTGTCTATTCGGCAAAGTCAAGGACAAGTCCACCGGTCGCTTTGTCAGTGCATTCGTCAAGGTCGATAACATTATGCGTAAACTCTTCTTCCTTCCTCGCGAACATCGCAGAAAGCACGGTCGTGAGACGGATGAGGAAGTCGAGATGGGTGACGTCTACCAAGAGGTTGACGGGCTCATGTCGAAGTTCAAGGTCAACATGCACAAGATCAAGCCGTGTTCGAGGAAATACGCCTTTGAATTGCCAGATATCCCGAAAGAAGCCGACTACTTAAAGTTGCTCTATCCATACGACAAGCAGCCTCTGCCAACGGATCTCCAGGGAGAGACTTTCTCACACGTCTTTGGTACCAACACTGCCCTTTTCGAACAGTTTGTTCTCTGGAAGAACATCATGGGTCCTTGTTGGCTCAAGATTGATGCAGCCAGCATCAACTTCAACGCCGTCAAGAACGCTTCTTGGTGCAAACTGGAGATGCTCGTTGACAAACCTCAAGGCATATCTACTCTTGGAGATACCGACAACCTAGATGCCCCACCATTGACTCTTATGAGCATTGCCCTTAGGACGAAGCTCAATGAGAAGGACAACAAACAGGAGATTCTGCTTGCCAGTGCTCGCATCTACGACAGCATGTCATTGTCAGACACCACAGCACCCGAGAAGCTTCCCTGCAAGACCTTCACAGTCATGCGTCCAAACGGTCCAGATTACCCTGTAGGATTCAAGACCGATGCTGAGAAATATCGCGGTAACATCCAGATGGAGAAGAGCGAAGGTGCAGTTCTCAGCAAGTTCCTGGCCCTGCTCGACCGAAATGATCCCGATGTCTTGATCGGTCACAGGCTCGATGATGTCGACTACACACTCTTGCTCAGCAGAATGCGTGAATGCAGAACTCCTGGTTGGCACCGCATTGGAAGACTGAAGCGCCACGAATGGCCCAAGAACATCGGCAAGGGTGGTGGCAGCTTCTTTGTTGAGAGACAGCTCGCAGCAGGAAGATTGCTTTGCGACTTGGGCAACGACATGGGCAAGTCTCTGATGACAAAATGTCAGTCATGGAGTCTGGATGAGATGTGTGATCTGGTCCTGGGAGGCGAAAACAAGCGTCGTGATATCGACAATGATGTTCTGTTGAAGATGGCTACCAATAGAGCCGGTCTGATGCAATACATCAAGCTTGCCGAAGCGGACACATTCTTCATCGCTGCTATTGCTCTCAAGGTGCAAATGCTTCCGCTTACCAAGGTTCTGACCAATCTGGCTGGAAACTCATGGGCCAGAACACTGAGTGGTACTCGTGCTGAGCGCAACGAGTATATTCTGCTTCACGAGTTTCACAAGAACAAGTACATCTGCCCTGACAAGATTTGGGGCAAGGGTAAGGCAAAGTCTGATGAAGACAATCCGGAAGGAGAGGAAGGTGCAGACGCCAAGAAGAAGGACAAGTTCAAGGGTGGTCTAGTCTTCGAGCCTGAAAAGGGCTTGTACGACAAGTTCATCCTTGTCATGGATTTCAACTCTCTGTATCCCAGTATCATTCAGGAGTACAACATTTGCTTCACCACGGTCGAGAGATCAGAACTCGTAAGTCATTGATTTTGATCACTTCAGACATGCAACAAGGCTAACACATTAGTAGAACGATGACGAAGAAAAAGTTCCCGAAGTCCCATCGGATACCAATAACAAGGGTATCCTTCCTCGACTGATTAGAACCCTCGTCCACCGTCGTCGCGAAGTCAAGAAGCTCATGAAGGACAAGACCGCCACTGTCGACCAACTCGCAACCTGGGAGATCAAGCAAATGGCTCTGAAGCTGACTGCCAACTCCATGTACGGATGTTTGGGATACACAAAGTCGCGTTTCTACGCTCGACCTCTGGCTATGCTCACCACGTACAAGGGTCGTGAGATTCTGCAGTCGACCAAGGATCTGGCAGAGTCTGCTCATGGTCTGAGAGTCATTTATGGTGATACTGATTCGGTCATGGTCAATACCAATGTCGACAACATCATGGATGCTATGAAGATTGGCAACGACTTCAAGAAAAGTGTCAATGAACGATACGAGTTGCTTGAGATCGATATCGACAACATCTTCAGACGTCTGCTTCTGCACGCAAAGAAAAAGTATGCTGCAGTCAACATGATTGAAAAGGACGGCAAATGGATCGACAAACTCGAAGTCAAGGGTCTCGATATGCGCAGAAGAGAATACTGTGCGCTGAGTAAAGATACCTCGACTGAGCTTCTGAACTTCTTGCTCTCTGGTGAGGACCCAGAGACTGTGGTTTCTCAGATCCATGATCATCTTAGGGAAGTTGCGTCACAGATGCGTGCCAACACCATTCCTCTCCGCAAATACACCATCTACACCCAACTGGGAAAGAATCCAAAGGAATATCCTAATGCGAATAGCATGCCTTCTGTGCAGGTAGCTCTGAAGCTCATGGCCAAGGGCAAGCATGTCAAGGCCAAAGACGTCATGTCCTATATCATCTGCAACGACTCCTCCGGCAGCGCGGAAAGTGCAGCAAAGAACGCTTTCCCAGTGGATGAAGTGCTTCGTGCGGAGAACGAATTGGTGCCTGACATCGACTACTACCTACACAAACAGATCTTACCTCCTGTGGAACGTCTATGTGCTCCCATCGAAGGCACCAATGTAACGCTACTCGCCGAATGTCTAGGCCTGGACACGAGTAAGTACCGCGTCAGCAGCACCAGCAACACCAACACCTACAACGCCGAAACCGAAATCCACCCCTTGGAATCCCAAGTGCCTGATGAAATACGCTTCAAAGACTGCGCACCCCTCGGTCTCCTCTGTCTGTCCTGCCGCTCACCATTTCAATTCCGCGGTCTAGGTGTTCTTGCATCTCCAGATCAAGAAACTCCTAGTGCCAAGGTTGAAAATGATGGGATTCATTGTCCGGCTGCTTCTTGTGGGAAATTGATGGCTCAGATTTCGCTGTCTGCGCAGTTGGAGAGTCAGATTAGAGCGCATACGGCTGAGTATTACGCCGCTACTCTGGTCTGTGATGAAGCGACTTGTGGCAATCGTACACGACAAATGAGCGTCTATGGTCATCGCTGTCTTGGTCCTCGTGGTCTTGCGTTTGGCTGTACTGGGAAAATGCACCTCGCATATTCGGAAAAAGCATTGTATAACCAATTACTCTTCTTGTCCAGATGCTTTGATGTGGACAAGGTCGTCAAGGAGCAAGAAAAGAAGAAAAGTGAAGAGGCTGAGAGAGTGGTGGTTGTTGCAGAGGTTAACAGGAGAGGGTTTGGGAGTATGAGAGCGGTGGTGGAGGGGTATTTGGATAAGAGTGGGTGGGGGTGGGTTAGTATGGATGGGCTTTTTGGGTTTGCGCTCAAGGCTTTGGGGTGATGAGAGGGTATGGAGATGGCGTTTAGCGAGGAAGGAAAGGGGGAGGGAAGGGAAGGCGAGGGGTGGAAGTGATAAGGTGGTCTATGTGTCGTATTGGCAAATGTGTATCATCAAATTGTATAATCACGTCCCACTCTTGTGTGTCTTCTCGATAGCCAAATATGGCTGTCTAAAATGCATAGATGTAGATTCGTCCATGAATACATATCGACAGCTGAACTCCCTCGCTCTATCCTACCTACTAGAGCCTCTTGTCGCTCTCTCTTGACTCCTGAAGCAAAAATTTATCCGTATTTTCTCCAATCCCTCCCCCCTCCTCTCTAGAGCTTCTATCGAACAAATCCTTGACTACCCAAGGTACAATCATCTCGGGTTCAGATAAACTGCTAAACATGCGCTGAGAGTCTGCTCACGCTGTCCTCTTTTCGATAACTGTCTAGTTCTGTTCTTCAAGACTTACTGTGAGTCTTGAATGGGCCATTTACAGAGGGACATCAGATATACGATTTGTGAGAAGGGGAACTTGTGCTTTGGCCTATCTAGAGCTTAAAAGGGCCAGGTATCATACAAGCTATCTGACAAACGAAAAGAATACTGAAAAGCGTACCGCTATGCAAAAAGAGAGTTTTGCTTTTCGCTCACCCGGGGAGCTTGACCTTGTGACAAAAGAAAGGAAGAATTTATCATAACATCATTTTTGTGTGTCCAAACCACAGAATTTACCTCGCCGAAGAAGTGAAGAGCAACTACCTCGCCCAGATTGTCGCCAGCCAACTGGGCGTACGCGAGATTCTTAGACCGCGAGCAGCATACTCGGCAAACTCTACACCATCAACAAAGGCAGCTACATCATCTGCACCGAACGGCTTCTCCAAGGCAGCGAGCCAAGATTCAACGTCCTTTATCTCGCGGTCCGAAGAGGAACGGTGATGGTGAGCGGCGTGCGCTGCAACTGCTGCACCAGCCAATGCTTCACTCTCTCGCCGTTGATCACCAGTAAAGGCATGAATACCTTGAAGAGGCTCTCGAGAGTTGCCGTTTGAAGGTGTCCACGCTGGTGTGTGAGGATGGGAATGTGGTTGGGGCGATGCATCGGAATATGCGGCTCGGAAGCTAGAACTCGGATGACTGCCGCCAGGTGTCGACGCGGCCGAAGTTGGAGGAAAGGCGTTGTAGAATCGGAAGTGTGGATTACTGCTGTTATTTGGAGCAGGCGCTGATTGTGTAAGGCTTCTGCCAGTAGCCACGGCCGACGCTGCTGCCGCGGCACTGTTGATAGCGTTCCAGCGCTCTTCTTGCTGTGCGTGAGCTTGTGCTTGTTCGGCAGGGGTTGAGAGGGGTTGTTTGGGTGGTGTAGTGCCAAGGCGAGGGCTGCTTATATCTGATCGAGGAGGGGCGGGCGCGCCGTTGTGCGCATCAGAAATGGCAAGAGCATCTGACATGTCGACATCAGAGTCGCCAGAGTGATCCGAGTCTCTCAAAGCTTTCTCAAGCAGCACTCGCGTACTTTCCGCATTCGGCGGATGTAGCTGTGCAGTAGCGATACTTTGATCGTGGAAGACTCCCGGTAGTCTTGCTGCCGAGTCTACCCAAGTCTTCCTCAAACGAGAGAAGTACTTGTGTGAGCGCTTGACAGTCTGGAACCAGCCACCAGCCATGTATAACCGATTCTTCATTGAGGCGAGAGTTTCAATGGCTTTACGAGCAGCGTCTGCACCAGAAGCCGTACCATCGTCCTTGGCTGTGCGGCGAAGGTAGCCTTGGGTGTCCATCCATGGGAAGTTGATAACATAGACACCGAGAAGCGCGACATTGTAGAGAGCGAAGCCAACCAGGGGAGTCTCAACTACGACGCCCCATTCTTGGAAAGAGCCGATGAGATCAACAATGTCCCGAGCGGCAGAGAAGCACTCGTGGGCACTGTCTTCCCAGAAACCTGGAGGCGATGGAACAGTATCGAATCGGGAGCCATCTAGAGGGCCAGAAGGCTTGCCATGGCGGAAAGGGATGAAGGGAAGGAACTCGCGGGTAAGAAGAAGTTGTGAAAGGAGGAAGGTAACATGGACCAGAGCGTAAGGAGTTGAGGAATGGAGGTTGATGTGCGCGGATGTGTTTTGAGCAGTCAGAGAGTGGTGTCTGGGCAGGCCAACTTTGAAGTCCTCAAGTGTCTTGCGCAGACCATACCATTCTGACTGAGCATTCCATGGCGGCAAAGCATCCCGTCTGGGCTTGTTAGTCTTGTGTCTTGTAGACTCGTGCTGGGTAAACTTACTTTCTACCTCCTCCACATGCCCAGCTCATCACTTTGCCGTGAATGTCCAGGACTTTGATATATCGGCTGATCAAGCCTTCATCAGGACCAACCTCCCAACGACCTTCAGGGTCCTGAGGTGAAGATCTGCCAGTGGCACTGTCATGAATCGAGGATCTCTTGTGAGCAGGATTCATCGGATCAGTTGCCAACGAGGCTCGACGTTGACTCTGAACTTCGGCTCGGGACGTGTCTTTCTCGCTCAGTAGCAGAGTACGGACCTTTTCGCCGAACAAGAAGGCGTGCTCGCCCGCTGGCAGCTGGATTCGCAAGTCTTTCGCGTTGAGACCTTGAGGTCTGAATTTGCCATTGCTGAAGTAGCGATCCAGAATGAAGCAAGCCCAGAGAGTACGGCGGCGGATTTCTTGCTTGACAAATGCTTCGTTTTGACAGATGGCGCTGTCGGGTGAAGCGTTACCAGACTCGACCAAACTTTGCTGATCGTTTGCTCTCGACGGCAAGGAGCGCGAGAGAGGTTGGTCATCGAGCTCTTCCTCGTAGTGCAAACCCATTGCTTGTGCAGAACGAATAACAATGCCGAGGTGAGCCCATGCTTTTGGACCTCGGTTCATGCCCCACTCATGCAGAGCAAGCATCAGCATGGCTTGGATGGTGCAAACATCGTGAAGTCCCAATCTGTCGGTGGTGACAGCATTGAGTAGAGCAGAGGCAGCAGCGGCATAGAACTCTGCAGCTACAAGGGGATCGTTCGGACGGTTAGTATTTCGTGGTGAGTGATGGGCGACGAGTACCGGATGGAAGCGGGAAGTCAAAGCTAAGAAGGCCAGCAAGAACTCTGTGGGTGCCGGAGGTTGTACTGGCGGAGCAGGAACATTGGTGTAGGGACGGTATTGCGGTGCCTGCGCTTGGGAGCTGGCCTGACGGAGAGGTTTGAGGAAGGTTGGAGGGTGGATAAAGGGAAGGTCGGCCGAGAAGTGCAACTGGAATATATCGAACTGCATTTTATGTTAGCTGAGAACACGAGAGATAGGTTACAGCAGTCATCTCACCAATTCTTTCCAAATAGCTGGCGTCAAAAGGTTTGGATCTAGAGCATCCGTTGGTACGACGGTAGGTTCGATAAAAGCGGGCATGGGCTGGCCTGGCAAGCCGGCGTTGCTTTTACGCTGCTGTCGTTGTTTCCGGATCTGGAACAGAGTTAGTATTGATCATGTGGCCGACGTGAGACAGCAATGCTCACCTCCTCAGTCATAGGATCGATCTTGGGAGCAGGTCCGGTCAGACTGTTCTCCCTCTTGCGACCACCCGTGACGGGTACTGGATATGTGCATTCCCGGTTGCCGGCCTCGCAGGACCGACATGGCGTACCAATGCCGCTGTTGACACATTTGACCTTTGACCGGCGGCAGCGAGCACATGCGATCGAGGACCGCATACGTGCCTGAGCAAGCCGTGTTTGTTGAGCGTTGCCGGCCTGTTGCCGGGCTGCTTGATCCAATACCGGAGCTGCCGCCGCTGCGGGCTGTGTGAAGCCTTGCGCAGTAGGAATAGGACGAGATGGAGTCATTATCGAGGGGATATCGGGACGAGGGCTCTTGTGAGGCCGGCCATCGTAGTCGTCGTTGCCGTCGGGAGAGACGGAGAAGCGGCGCTTTGGCGATGGTGCCGAGGGCCCCGAGAGCAAGTTGGAAAGTGCGACCGAGGAAGTAATGATTGCGGTATTGCGTGAAACGCGTCACGACTCTGATACGACAGGCCTAGAGGCACTGAGATTCTGCTGGTCGCAGGAACGGATCAAGGGAATATCTCTCGACTTGTCGGCTACCAGCTCGGCGATAGAGCTCAGATCAGCCGAGGGAAAGCGAAGATAGCGAACTTTGCGGAGTAGCTGTTATCGAAAACGCGCTAGCGAGAGACGGCAAGAGCAACGGCAATGGCAAGAACTTGAAAGTAGCAATCACTCGTGTGGGAAACGACTGTCGGTCGGGAAGGAGGAGCGAGGGAAAGGGAAGGAGAAAGAGGAGCCGGGTCCTTGGTCCTCTTGAGCCGTGGCCATGGCCAAACATGCTACTCCGACTACAGCCTGCTTCCATATCAGCTTCGATTAAGCCGACACGGTCCGACTACTCCACATGCTACAGACCCGAATGCCGCCCGAGCTGTTGATCTACCCATCTCTCTGACATGTGATCTTACCCGCACGCTCTTTTCCGTATCCCGTAGCACCGCCGCTAGGTTCATAACACTTCTCGTCGCCCTCAATGACTCCCGATGCTTTTTACCGTCTGTTTTCCAACATGCACCACCACGGAGTAGGGCTCATTTCTCCTGATGTCGTTCTCACACGCTATTCCCCTACTCTGCCTTAGCCGCATTCCTTGCTCCGGTTGGTCTGCTTAACCGCAACCGCCAGACCGTCTCCCGCCAACTCGGCTCCATCGTGCCTCTGACTCGGCAATTCATACTTGGTGCACTTCCCGTCCACTCAGCTTCCTCACATTTTACCCAGACCAATTCTTTGGAGAGCTTTCGTGTCACTCCATCTGCCGGAATGTCGTACAAAAACCTGCCGAACCCCGCGCTTCATTGGGCAACTGTCCCTTCGCGCGGCTACTCTTCCGTCGACGACTGCCCCGGATTAGTAGAGGTCCAGATTCCATGTCACCCTTCCGCATATGCAAAGCAGATCGACCGATCAATCACCCTGTCATGGACATGTAACACTCATAGCCAAAACATGGCGTGGTCTTGAAGCCAGGATCTTGGCTGTGCCGTCAAGTCAAGCAAGGGCATTGCAATTTTTGAGCGATATTATGGAGTTCTTGCACATTGCGATGTTGTACTTGAGTAATGTCTGACGTAGCAGCGAACGACTTGAGTCAAGCTCAGACTCCCTTCTGGTCAAGAAACCGCAATGCGGCTTCTCAGAAATACAATAGTTACTGAGAGCGACGTGCATGTCAGCAGTAGCAGCGCAACCAGACGTCTGTCAACACGAATGACCTGATGCAGCCCAGTAATTCAGAAATCAATTTTTACCCTGGAGGACACAACAACCAGGTGTGACACAAGCAACGGCTTGAGCTCTGAATACATCTCGTTGCGCATCTAAACCAGGTTATGGCACACCGATACCAGAGCCATGGGTCAGATCACACTATCTCATTTCGCGACTCAGCGATGTGACGTACTTCTAGCTATGTTGTGTCAAGCCATGCATTGTTCTTCCTGTCTCAATCTATCCCTTGCTGTCATCTACCGATCCTCTGCTGCTCGAGCACGTCTGTCATGTAGGCTGATACATCGATCCCTCGTAGATCTCGTGCTCTTGCTCTGTCTCTTCTCTGCTCTCTGTCGCATTGGCACGAGCATCGCAGGGGGAGCTTCTTGGTGTAAAGCTGCCGTTGCCCGAGCTGTCACCTCCAGCCTCTTCGTGGATTCCGTCAGCTTTAGCATCGTAGTTGCGGAAGCTGAAGATGCCGTCGTAGGCGTTCTGAGGTTCCTTGTGGGTCACGCCATGGACCACGTCAGGTTCGCGACTTGTGGCAGAGCTTGAGGATGTTCCACTGGCAGCATTCTCGGTAATATGATCGGCCTTAAGCTGTGACTGCTGTGACTGTTGCGGCTGTCTAACGCTGTCTTGAAGCTGAATTGGAGGCAAGGTGTGGTTGTGATATGTGTTGCGACCCTGGGCCTGTGGAATGTTTGGGCGTAGCGTAGGAGCTCCAGATGTAATGCTCTCCGCGTTGGCAGTACCAGGCGCAGGAAGTTGCCTCGGTGCAGAGTGTTGTTCAGACGCAGGTTGACGAGGCACGGAGCTAGAAGGGCGAGGTGGGCCGCGGTAGGTTGTGGCAAGGTGACGGCGAATATCCTCAGCGGTGTTCCTGCCCGCGAAGAGCCGCAGGGTGTCCATGACAGCACCCATCTTGATGTGGTAGATTTCATCGGCCAAGGCAGCATTGTGCATGATCCACTGAGTGTTGTCGGCAGTGAGATCGTGCGAGATGTAAGCGCTCATATTGGTCGTAAACAGAGAGCTGGGACTTGGAGCAAGAGCACAATACTCTTGTAGATGGCCGAGTTGTTGGCAACCTCCGCACCTAGCTGCTTCCTCTTGACAAGGGCTTGGCAGATGCTACGTTTAGGGTCAGCCTTTTGTCTGATGCTGGTGCCAAGGTGTTTGGAAAGCACATACCCACTTCTGGCAGTTGTGACACAGGGCGTAGTACTTTGCGACTGTCAGTGACTTTTCCAATGGCACCACGAACGTGAGGGCTTGGTATATTACCTTGTACTCGGGCTGCAACCTGTGCGCTCCCAGGTGACAGAAGTTCCAGGTATGGCCAAGGGCGCCACAGTTCAAGCATTCTTGGAGAGGATGCTGGCAGATACGAGGTAGATGAACTTTATGTACGGATTAGCGACGTAAGAGGCAGATTGTAAGAGAGTGGCATACTCTGATGGCAGTTGTAACAGAGGTCTGACATTTCGGCTGTGCTTCTGTAAGTCAATTCACGCTAAGGGTAATGAATTGCGCGATGATAATGACCCGAGCGTCGTTGAAGTTGAACGGTGGCGGGACGACTGAAATGTCTGGCGAACTTAGGATATTAGACGCCGAAGGTAGGAAGTTGCTGCTCGCTCTTTCCCAGCACTCTCCAGGCAACAGTGCACTTTTCGCACCACTTCCCACTCGCAAGTGAGCCGAAGCCTTCGATTCATACCATATCTATCGCTTGTGCTTCTTCCAATTTCCACCCTTTCCACCTTTTCTTGCGGCTGGTGGCTTACGGTCGAACAGCTTCTCTCTGCTAAATCCAGCGTCTGCGAGTCTCAAGTAGCTGGTGACACCCTGGTCCACAACAGCCAGGATGACGCTCTTGTATCCACTACGCAGCTTCTGGTACAATTGCGCGTCTTGTCGAGGCGGCTGGTATGGTTGTGTGTCTATCAAAGCACCCAATTGAGCAACTGTTGGGAACGACGTCTCTCGAGCATTGATGACTGCGATACGGAAGTCGGGTGTACCGGGGTCGCTCTTCTTGTAGGTCGTGGAGCCAGGCTTCCAAAGATGGTAGGTAATCCTGAAGGCAGGATCTGTCGTCGCCGCAGAACCTTGCGCTCTGGTTGACGGATCGTAGCTGGGGACGATTGCCAAACGACGATATATTTGAGCTGAACACGTTAGTAGGGCATAACAAACACTCCTTTCATCACTTACCATAGTTGCGATATAGTCCAGGTGTTACCAATGGGCCAGTCTTTTGCTCGATCTCGGTGGCAGAACGGGGAATGAACAGGCCTCGCCACTTGTCTCTCAGCAAACCCACCGTCCAGGATGTGCCTTGCGTGGGCGGATAGCAGTTGGCTGAAGGCTCCTCGCCTGGACTATCCCAGCTTGGCGCTCTGTGGACTGTATAACCTGACCTCTTCAGGCCAGAATACACAGAGTATCTCTCGAAGGTCAAGGCGCCTCCAGCAGTACCTTCCATTCCTAAGAAAGCAGCGTATGCGCCTTGAAGACTCATCGGCAGTCCCTCACCACCTTCATCATCTTCGTCAACAGGCCACCTGACGTCGATCGTACCTCGCTCGAGAAGGTATATCACTTCTTCCGGAAGTAGCCAAATTCTGTTCTCGCCAGCTGTACGAGGACCTAGCGGATCTTCCTTGCCAGGGAAGACCTTGCCCATAGTCTTGAACAATGGTCCTTTGGGATCCTCTGTATAGACCATATTACTTTCCGGATGGTAGTGCGCAAGGACATATTTCTTTGATTGATGAACGCGCTGGAACGACAGAGCAGTATGCATAGCATCTCTCGATGCGGCCAGAGAGTCCGATTGTTTGTTAGTGTGATGAGGCTCGAAATCCTTTTCGCCTCTCTTTGGAATCTTTGCATCATCGCTACTGATCATATGGTCAGCAAAGTAGTTGGCTCGAAACTCTGGTAAGGCAGACATACGAGAAGTTCAAGAGGAAGCGGAAATCTTGTGTCTCATCCGAGAGGTCAATGTCTCCAACGTCTGGACCACGCGGGATAACATCCTCGTCTGCATCCGCCATAGTGACTCGCAATTACTCAGGGGGGAGGGATAGTCTCTTTTGTGAGTTAAAGTGAATGGAAGTGGTAAGAAGAGGCTGAGTGTACAACTCGCGTGCAGCACTCTACAATTCTTCTTGGGAAGTGGTGCTATATGGAACAGTCGCGTTTGAGCTTTGCGTTGATGAAATCTGCCACAAGTCTCCCAAAACGTCACTGACTTTGTGCTCTTGTTCGCGGACAAGGACCATCTGACGCGAAAACGCAGTTCAGTCAGAAAATCAGGACGACGCGTTACACTTTTCGGCGCCATCCGAGCGGCTAAATTAGCCCTACCCGCCGGAAGCTCTCTCCACTTCACTAGACCACAACACCGACCACGAGCTTTACCCACCGGCGCGACCTCTTCCTTTGTCCGGTATCCTCTCCGGCATCACAAACATGGCTCGAATCAATCAGCCTGCCGGTCAAGGCAAAACCGCCACCGGTTTAGGTGGGAAGGGCCTTGGCAAATCCACTGCAAAGCGCCATCGGTACGTATCCTTTCGGATCGCTGGATGAGCGACCCTGCTGACCGCTATTAAAGTAAGATCTTACGCGACAACATCCAGGGCATTACAAAGGGTTCCATCAGGTAGCGTTGCCAGATCTCTAACACTCCCTATCCGTTCTCACTGGCTGTCTTAGACGCATGGCTCGTCGCGGTGGTGTCAAGCGTATCTCCGGCTCGATCTACGATGAAGTCCGTATTGCGCTTCAAGAAAGACTGCGCACGGTAGGTATTTATGTCTATATCCTCATTGTACTCTCTCTGACAACCTTCGCAGCTTCTCCAAGACATCTGCGCTGTTCTTGGTATGTACAACTGCTTCTCATCCGGCATGATTGACCACTTACCGGCCTATAGAGTGCACTAAACGCAAGACGGTCACCGTCCCTGACGTAGTCTTTATTCTTAACCGTCATGGTATCCCCATCTACGTAAGTATACAAGAATTACAGCCATGTCTGTCACATCTAACGATCGACAGGGTTTTGATGCTCCATTCCGCACTCGCAACTAAATCTGCACATTCTCGCTCAGATAATGAGCTGTCACGATTACGAAGAAATTAATGATGCCCAGCATGAGGGAGGCGTTTGGTGATGAGTGTCTCGGAATTCGTGTGTTTTCAGGGCACGGCATGAACGCAAGGAAATGGCGTTTTGTTATACAGAATTTGTACGCAGGAGTCTTCGATATTGCATCTCTCCCCTTGACTTAGAGGCAGCACAAAATGATTGGTGTCGTGAAATGATGTCGTGCAGTGCTTGCATCATGGTGCTGAAGCGCCGTTTGTTTGATGCGGAGATCTGTTGATCATCTTCAGGCTGGCCGTGGGGAAGGCTGTCCTTGAAATCTTCCTTCCCGTACCACTCCTTGCAATAACCGGGTAGTGGCTGTCATGATGCACAAACAGGGCCTATCAAGCTACATCAGGCTGCTGTGTGTGAGCACATTGTGCATAGGAGTGATCGGTGAAACGCCTTCGCGCGCTGCCAAACGTTTCATGTTTTAGGTGCATGTCGACCAACACCGCAGATGCTTGGTTGCAGAAACTCGCACAGAGGCAAGTGGTAGAGCGACTCTTGTCTTTCATTCATGTCCGCGTCTCGTGTTCTCCCTTGAAATAGTTGGACCAATCCTTTCGCGCTTTCCCTCCCGAAGCACCTTCTTCAGCTTTCCGTCAATCACACTCCTTTGTACAAACGCATCAAGCATTTAATTGCTGCCATCACGCTCCTTTACCCTCTCTTCTTTTCTCCAGATCCAATTCACACTCTTTTGAGAACTTTTCGTATTCTCTTTGCCGCCTTTACAGTCCCTTTCTTTACGCACCATGAAATTCTCTCATGTCGCACCTGTGCTCGCCTTGATGGCTGCACAGAGCGTCAACGCCCACACTCTGTTTGCTGAACTCTATGTCAACGGCAAGGCTCAGGTGAATCTCAACAGATCGCTACTCATTGATCAATGCTAATCATGCACAGGGCGATGGCACTTGTATTCGCATGCCCTCTGACCCCAACACCGCCACAAACCCCATCAAAGGCCTAGGCAGCAGCGATATGGCTTGCGGTGTTGATGGTACCAAGGGCGTTGCTCGCGTCTGCTCAGTCGACAGCGGCTCCACTCTCAGCTTCGAGTTCCGTGACTGGCCTGACAACCCCTCGGTCGGCAGCATCGACATCTCCCACAAGGGACCCTGCGCTGTCTATCTCAAGAAGGTCTCTTCTGCCATCGATGACGAGGGCACTGGTAACGGCTGGTTCAAGATCTGGGACGAGGGTTACGACGAATCTGCTGGCAAGTGGTGCACCGAGAAGCTGATTGACAACAACGGTCACTTCAGCGTCAAGGTGCCCGAGCAACTCCAGGGTGGAAACTACCTCGTCCGTCCAGAGGTTCTGGCGCTCCACCAAGCCGACAAGGGTGATCCTCAATTCTATGCTGGATGTGCCCAGGTCTGGCTAAACTCTGCCGGGACTCAGCTTCCTCGGGACACTGTCTCCATCCCTGGCTACGTCGACTACAACCAACCTGCCACCAGCTTCAACGTCTACGGCAAGATGGCTCTTCCTTACCCTATGCCTGGTCCTGCCGTTTGGACTCCTTCATCTTCCGCCAGTGTTAGAAACCAAAAGTTGAGAGTCACTCAACAGAAGCAGACTGAAGGTCTCGCCCCCAGCGACTGCATCATCACGAACGCCAACTGGGCCGGTATCGAGCTCGAGAAGTACAGTGATGAGGAAGGCTGCTGGAACGCCAGTACTGCGTGCTGGGCTCAGGCCAAGGAATGCTACGACACCGCACCTCCTACTGGCAACACAGGCTGTAAGATCTGGGAAGGCAAGTGCCAGGACATCAACGACCAATGTAGCGCTGGAAACTTCAACGGCCCTCCCAACTACATGAAGAACTTGAACCCGGCCGTCAAGCAGGTCAACCTTCCTGCTGCAGAGGCCGCTCAGGAGGGTGACGGCTCTTACTCGCCCGGTACCGCCAGCAACAAAGTCGCCACTACCCTCAAGACCGCTGCTATCATCCCGAAGGCCACCGCCGTCGTCGCTCCGTCGAATGGGAACTCACTAACAGTCTCTACCGAAGGTGACTGCGGTAATGGTGTCACATGCAAGGGCTCGAGCTTCGGTGATTGCTGTTCCAGCCATGGTTGGTGTGGCTCCAGTGACGAGTACTGCAGTGCCGGCTGCAACAGTGCTTTCGGCACTTGCGGCAGTCAGCAAAAGAGAGCTGAGCACAACCACATGCACAACCACAGACACAAGCGCACTACCAGATGAAGGCCATGATGATCGACGAACACAAAACATCTGAGGGGAGCATGGACGGGGAGTTGACTTTTCTGATTCATGGTTCAGGGGCATGGAGGATGGTGTTGCAATGGATGCTGGGCGTCCGTTTCCTCATTCGGCTTTTTCTTCTTCTTTTTCCACTTCTTCTACTTCTTCACTTCTTGCAGGGATGATGTCTCATCATACTGTTTCTCTTTCTTGCCATGCAGGAAAGTCTAGCTTCGAGCAACTTTTCAAAATAAGACACGTTTGTTCTGTTACATCTGTCCGGTAACTTCGTGAACACGTTCAAGAACAGGACAGAAGCCATGTGGACTCCGCTGACTTTCGTGGGTTCACACATTGACATAGTAGGTCGAGTGTGAGATAAGAGAAGAGTAGGTGATTGAAGAGGTAATAGCAATAGGGTATCATGTTTTGCAAAAAGAACGCCAGGTCTTCCCCACCACATCTCCCTAAACGACAGCAAATGATTTCCACCTTGACAGCAAAACGCCCTCGCCTCAGTTTGAAGCATAGTTGAAAGCAAACCCCGCAGACCATCAACACAATCACCTATCAGGATCCCCACTCCCCTTCCTCTGCCTCCAACGATCCCTGACCCCCTCGGCCCGTCTCGAACAACCCCTCCTAACCCCCAAATCCCTAACATGCAACACCAAAAGCGCCAACGCCAAACAAGTCCACACATCATAGCCCAAGACATTAAAGTCAAAGACACCCACCGTGCGTAAATAGCCAATGGAATCGCTTTCCTCGCCAGGAGGCATGTAAGCCACTATACCCACCAGAGTATGCGAGACCAAGATGCCGTATAGAGGTGGTGGGGACTGTTGTTGTTGTTGGTCATGGGTAGAAGCAGAGGGGCGACGGGGTGCTGAGGGGGAGGTTGCCCAGGCGGTGTGGAGGGTGGAAAGACGGGATAGGAGGGAGTCTTGGAGGTCAGCTACATCTGTATCTTTTGTGCCGGCGTGGAGTTCTATAAAATTCCATTTTTCGTGTTGGTTGTTTGCGTCCCATTCGCTCCATTGGATGTACTTGACAATTTCCTTGACGATAAGGCTCTCTGGCAGTTTTCCCACAAGCAGCAAATCCCTGACTTTGGGACCTAATTGCATGAGCTCGTTGAAAGCTTTTTTGGCTCTAAACTCATGAGTTGCGACTTTTTGCTGCAGAGAATTGATGAAACCTGGATGGGCATGATGAGGAGGTAAAAACATGCCTTCTGGCATCATTGGGAAATCCATGCGCCAGGTGTGTGTGAATAGAGGTTCTCTTCCACGGTTGTGGATGTGTTGGACTAGAGGTACTGTGGGTTCTGGCCAGCCGCGCTGGAGTAGTTGGTCCTTGGACACACGCTCGTCTTCGAGGCTGCCGACGCGGGCGCGGGAGTCGAGGAGGATGGTGTCGCCTTCTTCTTGGGCTTCTTCGAAAAAGGAATTATAGAGTGAGTGGTCGGAGTGCGAGGGGATGAGAGAGGAGGCGTCGAGATGGTCGTTGTCCGTGTCGAGGGCATTGTTGTCACTGGCGTCCGTGTCGTTGGCAAAGACGATGAGGTCTTCGTCGTTTGGGCCGTATCGAGGAGTGTCTTGACGGGGGAGAACGGTGATCATGTCTTCGTCTTCCGAGTCTTCGGCGCTGTCGATGGTGATCTTTGGGATGCCACTAGGAATAGGACTTTCGAGGAGTGGCTTTGATGGTGCTCGAGGTCTGTCGGTGCGGATGGTGGGGTTGTACGTGTTGTAGTCGTAGATGATACTGCCATCTGCCTCGTCCTCGTAATCAAAAGACTGTCTGGTAGATCTCCCTGAATCGATGGTAGGATTGTAGACGTTGTAGTCGTAGTCGGCACCTTCCTCCTCATCCTCGTATCTACTGTCATAGTCGTCTCCCTCGGAGAATGGGCCGTCGAGTTCATATTGATTGGCATTCGCAACTCTAGCCATGTACTCCAGCTTCATGTCTTCAAGACAGACCTCTTCGGCTTCGTCTTCCGCATCTTTCACGTCGTACTTTGTCTTCTTGTTGTAGTCCTCGACCTCGGCGGCCCTCTTCCTCTTTGATCCAGTATTTGTGTCGGCGGGAGTGAGTGGCGCGTAACTATTGCCAGGGCGTTGAGGAGTGACGAACTTGGTCGGTGAAGGGACTGAAGAAGGTCGAGCGTCGCGTGTTGTGGTATGTCTTCTGCGCGCAGCCACTTGTTGTGGTGAGATGTAACCCCAAAACGCTGCCGAAAGTCGTTCGAAAAGTCGCGGTGCCATACTCAGAATATTCTGCAATTTTGCTCAGAGTCGTGTCTGTGGTATCAATCGAGTCTGCGCATACAATCGGCGTGGTTGTGTGTTTCAGGCAACCAGACTGGGTCGAATGATAGCAAGGCTTGTGTCAAGACGTGACGGGGACGAAATGAGTGACCAGAAGCCGCGCACGGAGGACACCGAAAAGTGAATAACCACTCAAGTCGACAATGCGTGTATTCATAATTGTCGCTGCCGATTGTCTGTCTTTGTACTCGGTCCTGCCTGTTTTCTGACCCTTGTCGATGCAATTTCCCCGCATGCGGTATAGACGCTCGGGCCGTAATTTGGAGTCCTTTCCGTTTTCAGGTCCTTATCTTATCGCTCAGCCACCTTGATGATTATGCTCCCTCCCCATATGCGAAATACTGTCACACTTGGAACTGCCTCAAAGCACAATAATTTCTCAACTTGCAACCATGCCGTTCGAATACATCGTGTTCAAGACTCCCTGCGCTAGTTTCACCGATACGAGATATGACTGTGCCTTTTCATAGCTCGTCGTTGCCTGCTTTGATCTCCTGGAAGAGAGGGTGTGACAGTATTTTGCATATGGGGAGGTTATGCTCGTCTGTTTCGACAACGACTTTTCATGTCAAATGCCATGCATGCCGACTAGAATCGTGTGTCTTTGAAGAGGAGAAAGTGGGTATCATTAGAAGCAATTAAAACATGATCGAAAAGTCGCGCAAAAAGAAACATTTCTCCTCCCTTCCATTCACGTCGTCAATTGTGTCTTCTTCTTTGTAGCTCTCATGCCCAAGATCGTTCCATCTCTGCCTAGACCTCTTCCACATTCCAACACGATCATGCGGACAAAGTCTTTGAGGAGCCAGTAACTACTATGCGCTCCAAGCATAGTCAGATACTGAATTTCAAGTGGTCCGCCGCCGTACTTGAGGAAGAAGTCGATTTGTCCATTGTCGTTTAGAAGAAGCATACGCTGCTCGGCAATTTCCTCGCGAGAGAAATTGTGCGTTTCCAATTCGACGTTGGAAGGCAGTCTAGGTAGCTGATCTGGGCGAGTCGCTGATACGCCCTCGGGTGACGTGTAGAACCATAATCCAGATGAGGAAAACCACCCTGAGTTGGCTGTAGGCACCCATGCTGGCTTGAGTGACGACGCATACGAGGCATCCACCGTAGCGTTAAGACGATATGACACTGGATCATACGGATTGATGATGTTGTATATGTTGTCCACAGGCAGGCAGCCATATGTGCCATGACTACCACACACTGGCTTCCTGATTGACGAAGGATTTGCGCCTGGCTTTTGCTTGCCCAGTCGTGGCGTCAAAGAAGCTCGCTTGAGGAGTAAGAAGAAGCCGGCTGGCGAGCCGCAAAGGAAGAGACCAGAAGTATTAAACAGGAAATGTTCGAGAGATGGCGATGAGGTCAGATCGACCGTCGTCGGGTCAGCCAACTCGGAAGGTATAGAGGTCGGCTGTGTTGACAGAATATCGACTGCCATAACACTTCCCAGGGAATGTGCGATGATGTGTACACGTCCGTACTGAGAGAAGCCAGGATTGTTCTCGCACCAAAGCTTGTAGATGCGATTCGCTTCACCGATGACAGCTGCAATCATCTTCGGCTGGTGATGCGACAGATAGTAAGGGACGTCGAGCATGACATCCGAGACAATGTTGCGTACGGAGGGTAAAGTCTCAGGTGTGATATCCTTGAGGCCAAAATCATTCAGAGCAGGATCATCCGGCACGTCTCGCTGTCCATCCTCAAAAGACAGACTTTGACGCCAATTGACCGGCAGGACCATGATGCCGCCCATGTCCTTTCTTAGCCGTGCTTTCACACTGTCCGTGCCCAGCTCGACACTGACCTCTCGCCTAAAGGCATTGATGGCATGCGTAAAGTGGAAGCTCTCCATACGTTCTGACAACTTCTGACCGATACCGTGGATCACCAAGATTAGCTCGGTGACCTTCGGGCGCTCAGCATGAGCGAGAGCAGGATCGAACTTCATGCGTCGATTCGGAGTTGCACCTGACTGTGAGGTTGACACACCCTCTTCGGCCTTCGCAGCAGTGGCCGTCTTCTTGGTCGGATAAAGGCGGTCATAGGCCGCTTGGTCGAAACCACGAACGACAGCAATACCAAGCTTACGACCTTTGCGTATGTAGTTCGCGAATGGACGACGACCATAGTATGCGGATGGTTGGAGATTGGGCTTCAAGATATAGGCATCAGCTGCGTTGGCGTAAACGACTCCAGCCGTAGGGTACCATCTCAGGAGACCACCACCTGAGGAGTAAGTTGATGTGCCCGAAGCTTTGTTATCAGGTCCATCAACACCTGCAGCAATGTCGATGATATCACAAGCGACTTCAACAGCATGTTCACGCTCCTTCTCAGCCGTGGCGGGCTCGTCATCAAAGTTCACAGAGGTGATACTACCCATTTCTGTTCTGGCAGTGTTTGGCCTGCTCTCAAGTGTTTTGTACAAATCGGGCCAAAGCTTGTGTAGGATCTTTGCTTCTCCCGCAGCGCCAACCTCAACAGCGCTGTTGAGTTCATCGCTCCAAGTTTCGGTCCAGGGTCGTAGCTCGGTGTAACCTGCCTCGAGCATGTTTGCAACAGGAGGCTCGACCGGAAGCATGGTGTCCTTGTAGAACCAAGTGGCTCGTACGACTGGAGAAACGTCATTGACTGGCCGCCAGTATATGGGCTCCAAGTTGAGATCTGGCATGGCCACATGATGCAGTCGTGATACGCCAACGGCTATCTTTGCAGAGGGCGCTTCTGGATCGGCGTGCGGCTTCGAAGCTTCCTCGTTTACATCTGGCGGGTCGTCCCACTTGTAACTATCTAGCAGTTGTGGCTGAGGTCTAGATGGAATTCGATCGGCTCGACGCGAGGAAGGGGCGCGAATGAAGGGAGTGCCAGTCGTATCATGCATTTCTGCCTCTGGTGGGATAGCTGGAGCCTCATGGATGACTGTTGGTCTGGCGCTCCTCGTCGAAGCATCGCTCTTGGACGGCGGCCGGTGCCCAGAGGGGGAACTACTCAGCACACTCAGACTCGCCTGCTTTCCCTTCTCTTGTCTGGTGATAGGCTCGGGTTCTGCCTGTGGCTTTTGCTTCTCGCCTCGCTCTTCGTTGTATCGGAGCAGCTTCCGTCGGAGGTCGTGCCATGACTTGTCAAGGGCAGTGTTGTCGAATTCGGAGAAGGGCCGTGGAGGTAGTTTCGCATACGTCGTCTGGGCAGTCTGGGCTGAAGGCGGTAGAGGGGACAGCGGATCGTCTATTGCTAGCGGTGAGGTGTAGAAAAAGCGGGCTTTCACTGGAGGTGGTGCCTCGCTATGGTGCAGTATCTGGCGGATATACTGATTTGTCGTCGAAGAAGCCATCATGTCGCCTTGCACGCTTCATCTTCAGCCAGACGACATGGCGACTCTTTCCAGCGCTGTTTTTGTCATTCTGTCCGCCTGAGCATGACCCACCAAGAACTGACAAGAAACGTCATTGCCCCAAGCGTCGCATGTGAAAGCCTCCGCAAACATCACTTAGAACATGCCTTCCCGATCAAGTTACATGCAAACTTGGCATCGCAAATATTTGATTCTGACTCTGATTATTCATTGCTTGCGTGCACCCATATTTCCTTCTTTCAATTCATGGAATAGAACAATTCAGCACTTGAAAAGTCCTTTTGATGCGACCCACCAGATGCGACAACCCAAACTCCTTGTTCATGTTCCCACCCGCTCGCCTGACGCTTAAACAACAGGAATCAAATGCAGAGAACCGTCCATGCTGTTGCTCGAATCCCGATCTTGCCGACCGCGCCGTCGTCATGCTGTACTTCTGTCGCCGTCCTTCTCTTCTTTCTCCACTTCTTTGTCGAACATTCATTTCAACTTCCTGCTCAGGTTAGATTCTTGTTGTTGCTCGGAAGTGAAATAAACTCAATGCTGCCACCCTCTTTGTTCCGTAGTGTATGTTTGCCCTTCGTTGAATGTTTGTGTAAGGGCAGTGACATGTATGGAAAGAGCAGCCCGCGGTCCTCACGGCGGTTTACTGCGTAATATGTGTTGTATAGTGTGAGTTGTGTAGAGGTGTGGTGAGGGACCGCAGGCTGTGAGGGCAGTAGCGTGTTCGATCTTATGTTGTTTTGCTGTCATGCAAAGGGGTCGTCTCTTCGACCAGCGACCATGCCGGCCTCTGGCTGAAGTCGAGAGAAGACCTCAGAGCTCAAAGTGTTGGCTAAAACCTCCCAGCTTGAGCATAGAAACCATTGCGCGTCTAGCGTGGGGGATTTGCTCTGGTCCAAATTCCTCTGCCGGGTTACTGAGCTCAAGTGCAGAGGTCAAACCATTGAGGCAAGTGAATACGCCACAGTCCGAGCCGTTGTTCTGGATGGCGCTGCGACGGTCGACTGGGTTCCATTCAGCCTCGACGTATTTGTCGCCTAGCTCCATCTTGAGCCATTCGCGACCCAATTTGATGTACTTGGCGCTCTTGCGATTCACTGAGTGTCCACCGTCCAGGCTGTCCAAGTACTCGATCGTGTGAATGTCTGGGCAAATGACAAGCAGAGACCAGTGATTGCCCGGGTTGACTGGGAAGAATATGCGCTTACACTGCAAGAGCTTGTCGCCTTTGATGCCCTTGCGGCGCGACCATCTCTCGATAGCGGTAACACCCTTTTGTACAACAGAGCCATACCAGCCAGTGGCATAGGATGTGTAAGGGGGTACCTTGCCTTTGGTGTGACCGGCTTTGTCATTCATGCCATTGCACAACGCGGTGAAGAAGGCATTGACAATGTTGTCGTTGAGCCATCCTTCGGGCTCGCCGGTGCGATAGTTAGGGGAATCCAGGAGAGTGGCAAAGTCTCCGCGACTCAGGTCGTTGCCTTCTTGAGATTTGACAATTGCTTGGCGGGGATTGGTCTTGTTGAGAATGTCTGTGACACTTTGGTCCAGATCAGGAGGTAATTGGGAAAGAAAGGCGGCGAGTCTTGCTTTCGAGGCTGCCTCTGGGTCCTCTTCGGTGAGTGTGATTTGGCTGATTTCTTCGGCAAAAGCAGCTGCTTCCTCTTCGGATGTGGTAATGCTCTTCTTCCAATCGACCAAAGAAAGCGAAATATGAATGTTGGAAATTCGGGCAGATTTGAACTCTCCTTTGGCGTAAGATTCTGCTTGAATGCTACGACTGGCCCAGTAATGCTTCTCAGCAGCATTCGACGCCTTTGCTTGGTTAGTTGCAAAAGTGCGCGCTTCTTGTGCCCAGTGATTTGATGGGAGATCTTCAGGCTTTGGCCAGGGTGACTTCCAGTGTTCAACTGCGGTCTGGAGACGGAGCTTTTCGATTTGCAAGCCATCCGGAGAGCTGGCAAGAAGGTGGTCGGTATATATGTCATCATCATCGGCTTCTTCTGATTCATGTTCATCGGTGAGCTCTTCGTCTGGGGCTTCGTCGATGTGCGAGCGGTGCTTTTCGACCTTTTGACGCGCCTTGCTGAGTTCCTTGGCCTTTTTGATATCTTCGTCGCGTTGTTTTCTGATCCTGTCCTGCGCGGTATTGAATGTTTCAGGGTCATCAATTTCCATGCGCCCGTCATATTCATCGCATAACATGCGCAGGACTTCGAAGTCATCTTCTCCTGGACCTTCGGTCGCGTGGATCGCCATCATGTGTTGTAATTCTTCCTCGGTATATTCGAGGGTCGGTAGGATGGGAGTTATGACTGCGCGTGAGTTGACGATTGACGCGCCGGATGCAGCAACTTGTGGTTGGTGCGGGATTGTGGGGTTTGCGGCGTTTGCGGCTGCGCGCGTCTCTGTCGACTTTGTTTCATGGGCGCTGACGATTGTGCTGTACTCGTCTTCGACCTTCACTTTCTCTGGCTTCACTTGCGATTCATAAAAGTTTTTGCTGTTGCTGGCGTAGTTTTCGAGTTCGGATAAGAGCTGCTGCGACGGTTCGTCGATGATTCCGGATTGTAGGGATGCAGGAGACATTGTAGGTAATTGCTCTGCTGATGGTGAGAGCTCAAACATTGGCGGAATTGTCGCGTTGATATCATGAGACTCGGAGACTGGAGACGGAGTGCTCTGAAGCTTGATGGCTTGCACAATCTCAGCACTGGACTCTCTGATCGGCGAGAGACGGCCCTTGGTGCTGGTAGTGGCGGTACCCACGGCTGCGACAAGGCCGGGTCCGCTGGCTGAGGTACTGGTATATCCAGGCTCCCTCGCTAATTGCTGCTGGGCTTCGGAACGATGTCGAATTGTTGCGGCAGCTTGAGCGAAACCACCGAACTTGCTTCGGAGCAGTTGGGGGCTGTCGACCTCGCTCTCACTACCGCTGCTGTCGGCACGAGCAAGCTTGTAACGAGTTACGGGACTCGGAGAGCGACTTTCAGAGACCAGTCGGGGGTCCAGAGATGACCAGACAACAGGCCTGTTGGGTGCTTCTTGCCCGAGTCGGTCTCGATTGATGCCACCGCAGGCATTCTCGACTCCTGACCCTCCTGGAAGGAACTGGCGGGAGGCAGGGTCATGGCAGGCACCCCGAACGATGCCACTTGTTCAGGGGTGTTGTCGGCATGCTGGCCGAGGTCTTCGTCACTCTCGTAGTCGGGCAGCTCCTCCAACTCCTCCAACTCCACGTAGCCGGCACTCTGACCTGCGCCAGAGCCCGCGTTGAACTCACCGAGTAGCCCGCTTTGCGAAAGAGAACGGGATCTACTTGCTGCAACCCCCTGTCTTCTGCTGCGAGAAGACCTTAGCCAGTCAGCCCTGCGAAGGGCAGCTGCGTGGTCACCGTCGAGGTCATTGACCGAAGTCATGCGCCTCTTGGGCGAAGGGGGCTGAGCGTCGGCATCCTGGTCCGACGGGTCGCGAGACCGCTTGCCGCGGGTCGGCGAGGTTGCTGAGATAGATGGCCTTTGGGTGAGGGGAGGCGACCCCGAGGCGATGGTGCTGGTGTTACTGCCAGGCCCGGACGAACGGGGCTTCTTGACGGGTCGTTCGGTGAACTCCCACGTCTCGCCAGACTCGGCGACAAAGGACTCGAGCTTGCGCTTCTCGCGCGGAGGTGATTTGCTGTTGCTGCTGCCGCGAGGCGAGACAGCGCGCGAAGGAGAGGCGGCAGAGTGCTCCATCGTGCAACGCTTTCGCTTATTGAAGGCTACGGCGTGCGTGTTGGAGACACTGGAAGGAGGGGCGCAGGGCAGGGTAAGCAGTTGGTGGTGCTTGGTGGTGGTCGTCGAGAAATAAAAATTCTGACTGTTTGCGGTGCGCTGAGGGAAAGAAAGGTTGAAGGAAGAAGAAACGAGATTTGATATCGAGTGACCGCGGGCTCTCGTCTGTCGATGTGCTTCACTCGACTCACTTGTTTGCCACGTTCACTCGAGCTTGTTACTATAGCGATGCACATTGATTCAAACTTCCGAGCAGGCTACCACCGAGTCGTGATGCGACTTCACCAACCACTCTTTCTATCTTAGGTTGACCCCATGTGCTGATGGGTACTCACACTCTCTCGCTACGACGTTGGCACACACTAGCTGTAGATTTGCAGAACAATGAAAGTCCGAACAAACGCAGGCTTGGAGAGACATTGTTTGCTCTTTGGAGGGAAGCCACTTAGCTTGAGATAGACGATTACGAGCTTTAGGCTGTGCATTTGCACAAACACAAGCCTCCAGCAACACGATGATCGAGATACGAAACAAGAATGACAGTGTTGATGGGCTCGATGGTGAGAAAGATTGGAGTGAAAGGGAGATGGGTGTTGAGTGAATTGAACTTGCGTGGCCACCAGAACCCGTCAGGCTTCTAAGTCGACGAGATTGTTGTATCTGACCCGTTCGGTCTTCTCTATGATGCAACTGTGTATGTAATCGTCCGTCGAATGGCACAAGGTGGCCCTCAGCATATGAGAAAGGAGAATTGGTGAAGAGACTTGGGCGCGAGGATTGGCGGGAAAGGCGGTGGAGCTCGTGGATGCGCAGAGCACACCAAATTAACCTGTTTGACAAGCCGCAAGCGCATAGCGATAATTGACTTCATCTCCCTGCTACTACCTACTACCTACTCGAACCTCCGTCTCGCATTCTGGCTCCAGCTCAGCGTGTGAAGAGTATTAATTTGGCCGGCGGCTTGTCGATCCTGTCAGCACAAAGCGAAGCAGCTGACGTCTCCAACAAGTCGCTCGCCGTTCGCTCCTCAGGCGACATCTTCAACCACCCAACTTCGACTCCAATGCAGCCCCAAAATTCACGCTAACCAGAGTCAATTCGCTATTACGACCTTGATCCGACCTCAATTCTTTTGACGGCCCGCGAGGCAATTTCTCCCTCAAGTCACCCTCGTCGCTTCTCCCAGCCGCTGCCCCTCACTTCCGCAACAACATGGCCGTCGAAGGCGCGCGCTACACGTTAGGGCAATTGAAAGCTCTTCGTGAGTCGCCCTTGGTGCGCAAACCAGACGAACTGCCCTCGATCGATGAGTGGATAGAGTAAGCCCCTCCTCTGACCGCCTCCCCTCAAGAACCAATGCTCAACCAAGAAAAGAGGTACTCAACAATCGCAACAAGAGAATGCCGGTCGCAAGCCGCGCAACCAGTCCCAGAGACCCGAAGAACCTGCGCCCATGGGCAATTTCTCTTCGCAAAGACCATCATTATTACAGACCAGACATACCTCGCGTTCTGCTCAGCAGCCCGGTACGTCGCGAGCTCTGCGGTGCCCTGACGATAGCTTACACCCAGCAGACGAAATCATACTCGGCCCTCCAAAGACGTCATTCGCATCATCTCGCAATGTGAACAAGCTCGAAGAGCGTGAGCAGGAACAGCAGGATCCCACCACAGCCAACCAACGATCCCGCTTCTTCCGTGAAAGGGAAACCACAAAGACCGGCAACAACAGAGACTGGCGCTCATCCAAACAACAGCAAGAAGACGACGATGCATTCACTTCCGAGCCTCGATTCACACCCCGCCAACCACGCGAAGGCAACGGTAATGGCTTTGGTCAGCGCTTCGACCAACGCTGGGCTCGCGACAACAACGACCGCGATCGTGAGAGAGACCGCGAACCTCAACGCGAACGCGAGCGTGAGCGTGAAAGGCCCAGTCAGCGCGGAGGCTGGCGCGACAAAGCACGCAACGAGCGCCAGCAGGATGTTCCCGAGAAGGAGCCCGAATGGATGGACGAACCATTGGAGAAAGAGAATAAGAATCAGATGCACACACAGGAGGACTTTGAGCACTGGAAAGAGCGCATGAGGGCTGCTGCTAACGGCTCGTCCGCAGAGCCCAAGCAAGATGCCTTCGCCGATGGTGTCGCTACACCAGTCAAGTCAACACCGGCTCATTCGAAACCACAAACTCCCATGGTTTCAGACGCGCCAGGCTTCGACAAGAGCATCTTCGGATCCTGGGGAGAGAGCAAGAGGCTTGAAAGTCCTGTTGATACTCGCGCAACCAAGGCGCCTGCTGGAGCAAAGGGAAAGTCTTCTCGCTTTGCATCCATGTTTGCTCCTAAGGAGGAGGCCCGCCCTTCCGTCGAAGAGGCCGCCAGTCCCGCGCCACTCGAATCCAACGAAGACAAAGCAGGCTTCCTCCGAATCATGGCTGGCCTCCGCAGAGGCACCTCACACTCTGGCGTCGATTCGCCTGTCAGAGAGCAGGACGGTAGAGGTCCCCCTCCTGGCCCGCCGCCCGGCTTCGGCATGCAAGCGCCTCAAGATGCTCTGGCTGCCATGTTCGACAAGGCACCTGCATCCACTCAGTCTCCTCGCCCTCAATCAGGATTTGCTTCCGACTCTTTCCTGCCTCCTCCGACTTCTCAATTCAGCCGCCCTACTAGCAATGTCGCCTCTCCTGACCCAACATCCATGAGATCGAACAACCCTGCTTCGCACCTGCCCCAACAGATGCAGAACATCTTCCTTGACCAAGCTCCTCGCAACGGTCCTACTCCGGAGAGCTTCAATCAACAGCATTCACGCAAGCCAAACTCATTGAACAAGGACTCGGAGTTCTTGCTCAACTTGATCCAAGCGAAGAACGCCAACAGAGCTGCGCCTCCATCACGCAGCCAGCACGAGCCTGAGCCTTTCCAGCTCTTCCTCGATCAACCACCGAAACCTCAAACTCAGACTATTGCACCAAAGTCGCAAGCTCCTCGTCCCACAGAGTCAATTGAGGAGCAGCTGTTCCGTGGCAACCAGCACATGGATCATGGCCGCCCTCGTGCTCCTCCTGGATTTATTGAGGACCCTTCGATCGTCCTGCAGCAAGCTCAGCGTAGCTATCCAAATGGTCCTCCCCAGCCCCGCCGCCAGAGCGCCGTTCAGCAGATGCCCAACGCTGGTCCTGGAGCTCCCCAAGACTTCCCTCCCAACTTCCCCTACATGCCTGGTGGTCCTCCGCCTCCTGGTCCTGGTGACCGTATGCCTCCTGGTTTCAATCCCAACATTCGACACCCGCCTGGCTTTGCAAACATCCCCAACGTTTTCCAGCAACCTAGTTCGCAACCACCTCCACAGCAAGGCGCAGGTATGCAAGGTCTACCTCCCGGCTTCCCGCCCGGCATGGCCTTGCCACCTCCCGGGTTTGGGGCTCATGGTCCACCACCACCTGGCTTCTTCAACAACCCGAACCACATTCCTGGTGTGCCCCCTGGCTTTGCACCCCCAGGCATGATGATGATGCCTGGCTCTAACATCAGAAGCCCTGAAGGTACACCTGGTATGAGGAGTCCTCAAGACGGCCCCGGTATGGGCATGCCTATGCTTCAGGGTATGGGAGCTGCCTTTGGAGGCAGACGATGAGGAGCGTCTGTAACTTCCATGATTGGTACGCGACCATATCGCTGACATGTAATCCGGCGAATGTTCATGGATAAGAGGCACGCTAACGAAGAGAAGTGCCAATAACCAGAAAAAGGGAAACTCAGGGGATGACTTTTTCGGTTTCGATGTTCTGAGATAAATTATGAATCAGATCAAGAGCAATTCATGCCCACTCGCTATCCCATACATTTTACATGATTGTACCCGCCGTGCCATTTTACCAGAAGCGTACTGCTCTTCGCTCGTGTTATGATTTGAGGTGTTGAAGCGGGGGTCCAGGACCGCCAGATACAGTGCGCATCTCAAAACACGTGGCTAGAAATTGATCTAACGAGCTTTTCTCCACGAAACAGCTTCTTTAGGATCTTAGACCACTGTGTAGTATTGATGATATATGTTTTCACCCACTCCAGAATTATCAAGAACAACACGGTTGATGCTGACAAGTTACGGGCGAAAGACATGATTTGATGCTAGTAAATGGTATGACCCTGTCGAAAGCACAAGCCATGTCTGTAGCCCGGCGAAGAGGATTATGTCCGAGGCTGTTTTTCTCGACCTTGTAGAAAAATGTTACCTTGAGCATTTCTGCGACTAACTTGCAGTTCCAAAACATTGCTCGCCGTAGTTCCTGCTGGTTTGCTACAGTCGCGAATATCATCATACTCTAGATTGGTTATCGCATACTTCACAACTCAACATGCCAGCTCAAGGCAAAGGAAAGGGCAGTCGCCGCAATGAGGGCGCATCCTCATCTGCAGCAGCGAGTAAGTCTAAACACTCGGTAGAAACAAGATCGCGTACTGAAATGTATACAGGCGATCCTCGTTTTGCGTCCATGACCACAGACCCTCGTTTCCGCCTTCCCTCAGCACGACACAGCAAAGTTGGAGTCGACAAGCGCTTCACCCGCATGTTCAAGGACGACGACTTTTCAAAGAAGTCCACGGTTGACAAGTACGGACGCAAAGTTGAAAAGGGCAATGCGAAGAAAGAGTTGGAGCGATTCTACAAGATTGAAGGTGGAGATGATGAGGAAGAGGATGAAGAGTCGGAGGAGGAGAGTAAGGTGCAAAAGGTGAAGGCCAAGAAGAGCAAGAAGCCGATGAAGGAGGTCGTGGGCAGTGATGAGGAGAGCGAGGAGGATATTGTTGCTGATGATGACGAGATCGAGGCTGAATTGAAGAGACTAGACGAAAGAGTCAGAGATCCGGCGAGAGAAGGCGGTTTCTCGTCCTCTGAGGATGACAGCAGCTCGGAAGACGACAGCGAGGACGAAGAGGTCGAGGAAGACGAAGTCGAGTTTCCCAACGAGGGAGCTGCTGATGTGCCTCTTGGTGAAGTGTCGCATCGTTTGGCCGTCGTCAACCTGGATTGGGACAACATTCGCGCCGAAGATATTATGGCTGTCGCTCAAAGTTTCGCTGCTACTGGTCGCGTAGCAAAGACCGTCGTATACCCCAGCGAGTTCGGCAAGGAGCGAATGGAGAAGGAAGAGTTGGAAGGCCCGCCGAGAGACATTTTCGCCAGCGCAACAAAAGAGATCGACGAGGATGAAGACACCGATGACGAAGAAGAGAGAATCAAGAAAGAGCTGCTGAAGGGAGACACTGGCGAGGAGTTTGACTCGGCAAAACTACGCCAATACCAACTGGACCGCATGAAGTACTACTACGCCGTCATCACCTGCGACGCTAAGGATACGGCAAAGTCGATCTACGATGGTATGGATGGTCGCGAATACCTGTCTACAGCAAACTTCTTCGATCTGCGATTCGTCCCTGACGACGTCGACTTTGACACCGATATTCCTCGCGACGAATGCACAAAGATCTCATCCGGCTACAAGCCAAACGAATTCGTCACCGACGCTCTCACTCACAGCAAGGTTCGCTTGACATGGGATGCCGATGACACTACCAGAAAGGAAGTACAGAAGCGTGCTTTCTCGCGTGCTGAGATTGATGAGAATGACCTACAAGCATACATTGGCAGCGACAGCAGTGACGGCGAAGAAGACGATACCGGTCTGAGCAAAGCTGAGCAACAACGACAAAAGATGCGCGCTGCCTTGGGACTGTCCTCGGTGGCAGCAAAGACAAAGTCCAAGGATGAGGGCCCGGTAGGAGACATGCAAATCACCTTCACCTCTGGTCTATCGAACGCCGCCTCAAAGGAAAACGGAGTCTTCGAAAACCAACCCATCATCGAAGAGACAACACGCGAGAAATACGTCCGCAAGGAAAAGGAACGCAAGGCCCGTCGCAAGGAAAAGATGAAGGCAGCACGAAACGGGGAAACCGTAGAGGAAGCTTCCGACGACGACGCAATCACAGAAAAGAAGTCTGCAAAGGAGACAGTGACGGCACCAGCAGACGAAGAAGATCCATTCAACGACCCCTTCTTCAACGATACCGTAACAGCACAAAAGGCCGAAAAGCTAGCCCGTAAGGCCGACCGCCAAAAGAAGCGTGAAGCCCGCGAAGCAGCAGATGCAGCCACCGCTGCTAAACGCGCCGAACTCGAACTCCTCATGGTCGACGACAAATCAGACAACATGCGCCACTTCAACATGAACGAAATCGCAAAAGCCGAAAAGACACTAAAGAAGAAGTCCAAGAACAACAAGAAAGCCAAAGACGCCGCCGAAGTCCTTGGAAAAGATGACTTTAGCATGGAAACACAAGATCCTAGATTTGCAAAGTTGTTTGAAAGTCACGAGTTTGCCATTGATCCCACGAATCCTAGATTCAAGGGTACACAGGGTATGAAGGCTTTGCTGGAAGAGGGCAGAAGAAAGAGAAAGGGCAGAGCTGATGATGACGGCGAGAGAATGGATGCACCGCCAGCTGAAAAGAGGGAGAAAAAGGCAAAGACCGAAGCTTCCTCTGGTGAGGACTTGAACTCTCTACTCGCCAGAGTAAAAGCAAAGACCAAGGCCAGATAGAAAGAGCACCGGTTTTCTTTTCGCTATTAGCATAACTAGACAACAAGCCATTTATCGATATTTCCCAACATCGGAGAAATTGCAAAATCGCATGTGCAAGAACAAAAAAGAGGCGCTCTTGTCATCTGTCAAGGACGCAATGTCATATCCCAAGCCACAAATATACGCCCCCTTTCCCAGCCCTGCCTCCACATATTTGTCTTTTGTTTGTCAAATGCATTATAGCGCCTTGCTACGCAAGCCACGATTTGCAAAATATCCTCAGGCCAACGAGATGCCAATAAGCCTCTTTCTCGTATAGATGTTGTTGCCTTGCGACAGCCACTGTAAAGTCTGAAGTGTTCGTATATGCAGGAGAGTGGAGTCAGCGACGAAACTTGCCTACGCAAAGCCCTATACTAGGCGGCTCTATTGGAAAATTATCAGCCTCTTCAGCACAACGACTATCCGATGGACAGCCATGGGCAACATGAGGCGTATAACCGATATTAGAAGATGTGGGTTGCCAGATCTTGGGACAGAGCCACGATCTACTCGAAAGCCCCGCAAGCCATATACTGGCGCCTCTATTGGAAAACATCAGCCTCTCGAGACAACGACTGTCATGATATAGACTGCTGTGGAACGACAACACGAGGTTCTCCATCCAATATTTCCACACATTCTGCCAGATCTTGAGAACGGACCACGATTTGCTCGAAAGCCATACAAGCCATATACTGGCGGCTCTATCGAAACCACCAGTCTTTCAGCACAACGACTGTCGTGATGGACAGCCATGGAGTAGTATTACCAGGCGTGTAGATGTGTTTGCTAGATACAGGTAGCGAGCCACAATCTACTCAACCAATATACCAAGCCTCACGGGCCTTCGGTGGATAGACCGACCTTTCATCGGTATTACTATTGATTCTAGTCGGAGCCTAGGGTAAGTACTGCCGAGTGTCGAGAATATGATGTCTTTCATCATGCCGTATCGGATGCCAGGTAAATGCCGCGACATGACCCAGAAACGAATAGATAGTCCCATTGTGCATGCGTAGAATACCACTCAATCACCGAGAGGATGTGTGTAGCTAGTGAAGGAGCGTGTAACGGTAGGTCCTTGACGAAATGTCGCTTCCAGATATCGTGAGCTTGTGTCTTCCCGCAACTCACCAGATGTCGCATGGGGGATTTTCATTGGTGGAAAACCCGACGGTACGAATCCTCGCATTTCATACCACATCCGTAAGTCCCATAGATTAGGCAGGAACGACTCAGAAAGAGATCAGTCAACGGGAAGGAGCGACTCAAGCGTCAACCCTGGCAGGAACGACTCGGATTTTTCGTTCGTACGTATGTAGAGCTTCCAGACTTGCCAGACATGCATACAGATGCCATAGGATTGAGACGCCATAGGATTGCAAGACTTCCGTTCAAGACTTGTAGCAAACGTCCACGATATCGTCAGATGATCTTGAGTCATGAAGGATGGAAGGAACGTTCGAGGATGAGAGAAACGACCGAGGCTTGAAGGATCGTCCGAGGACATCCGCACCTTCCATTCTCGAACGATATTCATCAACGCAGAAAAAACCTACGGCCGTACTTTCCAAAGAAGAGACACTACTGAAGGATGGACTGTACACAATAGTATGGTAGGATTGATATCGCGTACGTCAAAGTAGAAGGATCGATCGTGCGAAAAAAAAAAAACGGTCTAGACCTTTTTCCATGACATGTTCCCCATACTGAGGCAGCGAGAAAAAAAGGCGCGATCCAGGAACCAGGCACCAGGAACGCAAAGAGAACGATTGCCCAATGAACGATGTCCAGAAGAAGCAGGTCCATCGACGAACGAACCATGAGATCCAGCCGAACACTCGATCAACGGGTACAGAGATCATAGACACCTCAGGAAGGATTTACCGTACCATAGAGGAAAAGGAAAGAACAGTCGAGAAATTTATCACGCCTTCCTCATGCTCTTGCTTTTTTCTTGTTACCGACAACAGTTTCATCGACTCGGAAACTTGGAAACAAGGAATTCGGAGTCTGGCTACCGAAGCAACGAAGCGTGTGAGACAGAAAAGTCCCCGTTTGCAACCTTATACCGATGACGGCAGAGTTCGGCAAAATCCTCGGCCGAGCTCGAGACAAGGGCGAGAGTTTTGCTTGTGGAGACAATCATCGTCAAAAGATGCAAGTCGAGAGTGAGGGAAGAAGAGTTTTGGTATGGTTAAGTCAGAAAAGGTTCGTATTTTGAGGAGACCGAGCGGGTATATCGACAGAGAAGAATAGAGTAAAACCAAGATCATTTCCAAAAAACACCTTGTGCCAGCGCCAGTCAAGACTATCAAAGCCTTTCTCACCCGCACACCAACTTTGATTATATACATTAAAACACATTCCATAGTACAAAGAGTCATTCGTTACAAAGTAAGAAGTGAAGATCGTTTAACCAGTCTTGGCTCTCTTTCTTCTGAGTTCACCGGCAGCGGCGTTCATCATGCTCTCTCTGAGTGCCTCGTTCTCTTCCTCGAGTTGTCTGATGTACTCGGCAGCTGCGGCGAGGACCTCGGCCTTTGATGGTTTGGGAGGTTGTCCGCTTCTTGCGGGTTGCAGAGTTGCAATCTCGGGTACTGCATTGCGCAGACGAGTGAAGTTGTCATTGAGGTTTGCACGGTAGCGTTGCTCGACAGCAGTGTGAGGAACACGGCCACGAGGACGACCAAGTGCTGGCGAAGGAGGTGCTTCCAGAGGAGACTCTTCTTGTTGAGGGTAAGATTGTTGGTTGAAGGTAGATGAACGAGGAGATGATTGAGAGAAGGCACTGAAGCGTTTGGGTTGAGAAGCACTGGTGTTGTGGTAGGCAGCTGTGAGCATAGAGTCGATATCGCAGTAGCCGGTCATGGATGTAATGCCAGCATCGATAGAAAGCTTCTTGACACTCATGTCGAGGCTCTCATATGGGTTCCAACGAGCTTCGTAGGTTGTCGGTGTGCATAATGAATCTGCATACTCGAAAGGACTGCTCTGGCTAACATTGCTTGATGATTCTGATGCTGATGAATCTGAAAAGGCAGACATGGGCGTTTGTTGTTGTTGCTGTTGCATGTGGTGTGATGAAACTTGGTGGATGGTGGGTAGTTGTGACTCGAAGGCCTTCTCGAAAAGGTCATGGTCATCACTGGCATAGCCCGAGTCCTTTGGTTGTTGAAGTAGCCATTGATTGTTGGTCATGGCAGATGTGTAGAACGCTTGTTGAGGGAAGGAACCCATGGTGTTGGAGTATACAAAGTTCATATTGATGTTCTGGATGTAGAAGGTGAAGTCTGTGTTGGTGTGATGATGAACGAAAACCGGATCTCGATAGCAAGAAGACGATGTGAGATATATGTATCCAGGGTCGAGTAAATGTATTGACCAATTTTAGCAGTGACCAGCGCTGTCGACAATAAGCTTCTGCAGGGCTCCGTTCAGGGGGTAGAGACATGGACCTAGTAAACTCTAAGCTCTTTTGGAAGTACGTCAATGTTTAGTCGTTGCGACTGTTCGGTCATTGGTGCAAACGGGTGCACGTCGGTGGACTTGCGTCCGAATGCAAATCCCATGGCCTGGGGACCTGGATTATGAGGTACTGTCGAAACTTACCTGAGTTGACTGAGCTGATCCCGTCGAGATCTCATCTACTCATCTACTCATCTACACGTCAAAGGTATCTTGTGCCCCTGCATTCACGGGGTCCACAGGCAGTTCAGACGCGTTACGCAAGAGTGCATCGCGTGCGCCGCAATCTCAGCAGAGCAGAAAAAAGCCACTGCCATTTGCGCGATCCGTATGCGCCAAAACCTACTCTACGGCACAGATGCGGTCAATGGTTGACGCCAGAATAAGAAGAGGCGCTTTTCTAACCGGATTCGCCGGTGCATCTTGTGCAAAGGGCTTGAGTTGGTGCGATTTTGTCACGATATTATTTACTACGCAAGCCACTGGTCTAGGCCTGCGCTGACAGATTGGCGGGGCCACGTGAAATCTTGCCCGTCCCTGTGAACCGGAAGCATGTCTGGCGCGACGTTGGAGAGAGTGCTGTCGTCCCGGCCAATCAGATTTCTCTTCGGAAAGCCAGCCGAAACGTCTTTTTGCAACCGTGACAACTTGGACGCAGGTTTCCCATCTCTGACTTTATCGGAAAGCCCGCGTGGCTTGCCCTGAGCACCGTCGAGTCGGCAGAGCCTTCGCATAGGTTTGGGCCTGAACGTGTCTCAGGGATCTCATCGCCGATCTACTACGCCCATGATGATGCTTGGAGACTCTCTATGCACAACGTTGGTCCAAAAGGACTGCAGAGCCACCTAGATCTTTTATGAGTGCCGGATTCAAGATCCAAATCCCGTCGATCTCCAAATGCTCGCCGGCCCGCTACCGTCGATGGTGGCAGATCTCTTGCATCACAAATCTCTACGTCTCCAAGTCCTCGAGACTTTGCGTAGGACCAGGCACGGTGTGCATAGTACAGGCCAAGTGACCTGAAGGTACGCGACGAGCTGGAGGTGCCCCTTTGAGGGAACCGACCTGCGCATCCCAAGTGGGTCGCAGGCGCTCAACGACTCCGCCAGCTGAAGACCGAAGGCATCCTGCTGAGGACGTTCGCAGCGAGAACATGAATTCGGCAGTTCTCTTTCGGCATGAAGCGACCTCATGGTCTTCGCTCTCTTCGGAGCGGAGTATTTCTCGATCGGCGAACTATTCTCTCTGACCACGAGCCTGGCTACCATGCCTTGGCAGCAGCGCAAAGGTCTAGAGCGTCCACGGAGTCTGCTTTGAAGTATAAAATTAACCTTTTCCTGCAAACCCTTCGTCATGACACGCTTCTGCTCGAGTATTTGATGCGCGGCTGTTCTCGCAGCGCACTCCGAGATGAACTGCATGTTTACTCGAAAGTTCCGAGACAAATTCGCAGCCGAGACTCGTGGTTGTGGATAAGGCTGATGGAATATGTAACATCGAGAAACGGTAATATTATCCAGTGCGGAAAACCGACTCACTTTCCTGTTTTCCGGCTTCGCTTGCACATTACAATAAATAAGCATCTGCGGCACGACGGTGAAACACTACGAGGTGAATTGCAGACAGCCAAAGAGAACACTGCGACTGCCATCGTGCCTTAATAGTTCAACGTATTATCGGGCGAGAGCGGCACCCCGCAAATATCAAGCAAAGCTTTCCAGAGCAGTGCTTTCCAGAGTAGACCTGGCCAGAATCTTATCTGCCTTGTTTTCGAGTCCGATCTAACGTTGCACAAGGCTGGGACTGACAGAAGAAAGACACAACGGTAAAGTGGCTGTGAGGATCGTAGATCACGACGGTGCTGACTCGTAGACTATGAATTATTCCATGCTTAGAGCTGGACCTCGTACAGACTACTAGCGTACAACAGTATTGAAGCCTCCACTGAATAACAATCTACTGCTTCGTCGTACGTACGGCGGCAGCGACAGCGGGTACATCCTGATCGAGAGGTAGGATGTCGGGAACTGGACCAACTGGAGTGATCGAGAACGGGTTGATCTGCTTGTGGCTCTTCGTGTAGTGGTTCTTGATGTGAGTAAACTCGGTGGTACTCTTGAAGGCGTCGTTGTTCCAGTACAAATTGCGCATCCACCTTGAGATCAGGTTAGAATAGTCGACGCGTGTCAATGGCAGGTGGAACTTACTTGTGCAGGTGTGGGTATCCACTGCGGATGTCACGAATATTGCACTTGAAGTGCTGAACATAGACGGCATCAAATCGGATGATGGTCGTGTAGAGGCGAACGTCGAGCTCGGTCAGTTTGTCACCCAGATAGAATGGACCACCAGACTTGGCAAGATCCTCCTCTGCGCGATCGAGTGCCTTGAAAAGAGTTTT
Organism: Aureobasidium subglaciale EXF-2481; assembly: GCF_000721755.1. NCBI lineage: Eukaryota > Fungi > Ascomycota > Dothideomycetes > Dothideales > Saccotheciaceae > Aureobasidium > Aureobasidium subglaciale. The sequence continues at coordinate 12,330 of NW_013566966.1, read as the reverse complement.
GACATTCTTCTCGTAAGCTTCTTGAGTACTGAGAAGAGTTAGCGATGTTCAAGTCTTGTACGCGTGTCCCATGCGCTTACGTTGCGAAGCCAGACTTGTAGACACCGTTGTTGATTTCGTTGTAAGTCCACTCGTTGGTCTCTTCAATACGCTTCTCGAGGTCGGAAGGCAGAAGATCGACGTTCTTGAACTTCTCAGGAAGGAGATCGTCAAAGGTGTGGTACATCATTCTAATGATCTCACTGCTCTCATTGTTGACAATGCGCTTTTGCTTCTTGTCGTAGAGAGTGGGCACAGTGTAGCGACCTTCATAGTCCTTGTTGTTCTCGAAGTAGATGTCGCTCAGGTGAGTGTAATCATCGTGCAAAGGGTCCGGTGTGGTGTTCTCACCAGGAACCTCTTCACCAGACTTTGGGAAACGCCAACCCTTCTCAAGCATCTCCCAGTGGACCGATGTGTAGGAGATGATGTCTTCGAGACCCTTGAGCTTGCGTACAATCAATGCACGGTGAGCCCAAGGGCAGGCATATGATACATAGAGGTGGTATCTGCCTTTCTCGGCCGGAAATTCAGCACCGGGCTCGTTCTTGATGAAGTCACGGAAAACAGATTGTTGTCTTTTGAATTCTCCAGACTTGTCCTTGGGGTCGACCCAGTTGAGAATATCTTTCTTCTCTTGAGTCTGTTTTGATGTCAGTATGCCGTGTCAGACAGAATGAAGCCTTGCATCACTGACTGCCATTGTACGGAAACGTATGGGTGTCAGATGTGAATTAATCAGTTGAGACCGTCTGAGCAAAGAGAACATGCGGTTTGATTGTGAGCAATGCAGAGTTATTTATCGCGTCTACGGCGCGAAGAGAGCTCGAGTGTAGCTCGTAAGCTGCTGACAAGCTAAGCTCGTCATCGAAAGCTGTGAGCGAAGTCATGACCGAATGATCCGATTAATTACCATTAATCTTGGCTAATGTATCACAAGTGCCACTAATTAGTCATCAATTCTCGGCTGTCCTGCAGCTTGATCTTCCCGCACTCCCGCACGGCCGCAGGAACCGTCTTCACGGGTTCGTAAAAATGGTCAACACAGAGATCTTGCTTCAAGAGCATCTGCTCTCTACATGTGTCTCTTCGGGTAAATGATTGTAGACAAAGGAAGCTCTTGCTCGTAGACAGAGCTTCTAGATTGTAGCTTAGCGATACCGCACTCAACAAATTGATTTGCTTGTGCCAACGGCCTGACTCGGCGACCACTTGGGTGAAAAAGTTTTTGCATAGTTTGTGCACCTCAGATCGGTGAAGCTGCTCGAGTAGAAGTGAACGAGAACCCGGACAACAATCGCAGCATTTCACATACCTTTCCCTTCCTTTTCACACTCTCTCAAACCTCTGTAGAGTCTCCCGGCTCACCTCTGGACAACAACTTCCCCGTCTTTCTACCAATACCAGACAAAACATTGACCACAACCTCTGACGCACTGCGCGCACGTTCCTTCAGCGCGGGGTCTTGGCATCTGGAGACAATTTTTTCCCATTATTCCGCTTCGAACTTCCTCCTCCTTGTGTCATCAGTTCAAACTGGCCTCGTCTTGCACAATGGCTGGCCACACTGGAGATAAACTTATCGCTCTTGAGGCAAGAGAAGGCACGGAATGTGTCCGTCTCGCCGAGGGCAAATCCTTTGGTGCTGAGAAGAGTGTAGCTGGCGAGCTGGTCTTCTCGACTGGCATGGTCGGTTACGAGGAGTCCATCACCGACCCCTCATACAAAGGCCAGATCCTGGTCCTCACATACCCTCTCGTCGGCAACTACGGTGTGCCTGACAGAAACGAATTGGATCCTCTCTTGAAGGACCTCCCTGCCCACTTCGAGGCCTCCCAGATTCACGTCGCTGGTTTGATCGTTGCTTCGTACTGCGGCGAAGACTACTCGCATTACCTGGCCACCTCTTCATTGGGCAAATGGCTGAAGGAGCAAGGTGTGCCCGCCCTCTGCGGCGTCGACACCCGCGCCCTCACCAAGATCATTCGCGAGAAGGGTAGCATGCTCGGCCGCATGAGACTGCAAAAGTCTGGCTCGCACGCCGCTGCCCCCATCACCAACGGTATCACTCTAAGCAACGGCGAGTCTGAGGAGAAGCCCGAGTTCGAGGAGGTCGAGTGGTCCAACCCTAATAGCGAGAACTTGGTCGCAGTTGGTAAGACTACCCGACAGCATTACTTGTGAAGCTGCTTCTGACATGGTCTAGTTTCGATCAAGGAACCCAAAATCTACTCTCCCGACCCATCGAACGCCTTGAAGCACCCCTCAGGCAGACCTATCCGTATTGTCTGCGTCGACGTTGGTCTCAAGTACAACCAGCTTAGATGCCTCGTCAAGCGTGGTGTCGAGGTTCAGGTCGTCCCTTGGGACTACGACTTCCCTTCATTGGCCGGCAAGGAATACGATGGTCTTTTCATCTCCAACGGTCCCGGTGACCCAGCATTGATGGAGAAGACTGTCAAGAACATCCAAGCCAACATCCGTGAGGCCAGAGTTCCCATCTTCGGTATCTGTTTGGGACACCAGCTTCTCGCTCGCGCTTCGGGCGCCGAGACTGTCAAGATGAAGTACGGTAACAGAGGCCACAACATTCCCTGCACCAACTTGATCTCCGGAAAGTGCTATATCACATCACAAAACCACGGTTACGCGGTCGACTCGCGCACCCTCACTCAAGACTGGTCAGAACTGTTTGTCAATGCCAACGATGGCTCCAACGAGGGCATCAGACACGTTAGCAGACCTTACTTCAGTGTCCAATTCCACCCCGAGAGTGCTCCTGGTCCCCAGGACACCGAATTCCTCTTCGATGTTTTCCTGGATGCCGTTCAGAAGACCATTGAGGACCCCAGCATAATGCACCAGTCTATCAAGTTCCCCGGCGGTGATCTTGCTGAGAACCAGAAGGCTAACCCCAGAGTGACCGTCAAGAAGGTTCTTGTTCTTGGTAGTGGTGGTCTCTCCATCGGCCAGGCTGGTGAATTTGATTACTCTGGTTCCCAGGCTATCAAGGCCCTTAAGGAGGAGGGTATCTACACCATCTTGATCAACCCCAACATCGCCACCATCCAGACTTCCAAGGGTCTGGCCGATAAGGTCTACTTCCTTCCTGTCAACGCCGACTTCGTCCGCAAGGTCATCAAGCAGGAGAAGCCTGACGGCATCTACTGTACTTTCGGTGGTCAGACTGCTCTGTCCGTTGGTATTCAACTGAAGGACGAGTTCGAGAGTCTCGGTGTCAAGGTTCTTGGTACCCAGATCGACACCGTCATCACCACTGAGGACCGTGAGCTCTTCGCTCGTGCCATGGAGTCTATTGGCGAGAAGTGCGCCATGTCCGCTTCCGCCAACAACATGGAGGAGGCTGTTGCCGCCGGAAAGCAAATCGGCTTCCCTCTGATCATCCGTGCTGCCTATGCTCTTGGTGGTCTGGGCAGTGGTTTCGCCGACAATGAGAAAGAGTTGATCGATCTCTGCAACAAGGCTTTCGCTGCCAGTCCCCAGGTTCTCATCGAGCGCAGCATGAAGGGCTGGAAGGAAATTGAGTACGAAGTCGTCCGTGATTGCCAGGACAACTGCATCACTGTCTGTAACATGGAGAACTTCGATCCTCTGGGTATCCACACCGGTGACTCTATTGTCGTTGCCCCTTCGCAGACTCTGTCCGATAAGGACTTCATGATGCTCAGACGCACAGCCGTCAACGTCATTCGTCATCTCGGTGTCGTCGGTGAGTGTAACATTCAATACGCTCTCAACCCTGACTCGAGAGAGTACTGTATCATTGAGGTCAACGCTCGTCTCTCGCGTTCGTCCGCTCTTGCCTCTAAGGCCACTGGTTACCCTCTGGCTTTCGTTGCTGCCAAGCTTGGTCTTGGTATCCCACTGAACGAGATCAAGAACACTGTCACCAAGGTCACCTGTGCCTGCTTCGAGCCTTCTCTTGATTACGTCGTTGTCAAGATCCCTCGTTGGGATCTGAAGAAGTTCACTCGCGTCTCCACTCTCCTCGGCTCTGCTATGAAGAGTGTCGGTGAAGTCATGAGTATCGGTAGAACATTCGAAGAAGCTATTCAGAAGGCTATTCGTGCCGTCGATGTTAGCAACCTCGGCTTCCAGGAGACCAGCGCCCTCATGTCCATCGACCAAGAGCTTCAGACTCCTTCTGACCAGAGAATGTTCGCCATTGCCAACGCTATGCACTCTGGTTACACTGTCGACAAGATCTGGGAGTTGACAAAGATCGACAAGTGGTTCTTGAGCAAGCTCAAGGGCCTCAGCGAGTTCGGCAAGCTTATGAGCACCAAGCAGGTTGGCGAAGTTCCCTCGTCGCTCTTCAGACAGGCCAAGGAGCTCGGATTCTCGGACAAGCAACTTAGTATCTTCTGGTCCACCAACGAGCAAACCGTCCGCAAGCACAGACTCGAATACGACATTATGCCTGTTGTAAAGCAGATCGACACAGTCGCAGGCGAGTTCCCTTGCCACACGAATTATCTCTACACGACATACAATGGTACCGAGAGTGATGTCGAATTTAATGACAATGGTGTCATGGTTCTCGGATCCGGTGTCTACCGTATCGGTTCATCCGTTGAGTTCGATTGGTGTTCGGTTCGTGCCGTTCGCACCTTGCGCGAAAACAATTTCCGCACTGTGATGGTCAATGTAAGTAAATTTTTCTTTTTGTTTGCGATTTTTTTGCGAAGCAGTCTTGTGAAAGTCACGTGATTCTGGAAGCCCTGGACCTGGACTGGAATTCTGCCCCTCCAATCTTGCTTTGGGAAGGTGCATACCACCACCCCACCTGCCTCCATCAACGCGACTCGCGATGATGCGCGTTTCTTCGCTGCTGCCTGGCTGGCAGCTTCCTCATGCGTTCACATGCGAAGCGGAGACGCTTGACACTCTTCTTGCTCCCACATTCCCTCTCTTCACCATCAACACTCCTACCTTTTCGTCAGCAGTATCTTGCATCACCTCTGCATCAACGTTACCTCTGCATCAACGTTACTTCTGCATCAACACTACTATCCCGTCTTCACTCATTCGGACGTCGTTCACTACCCTCAGCCTCTTCCTACTACGTCCTTCGAAGCCTGCAAGATGGACACTGTTCAGCCAACAGAAGCTCCGTTCAACGAGTCACTCCATGACTTGGTCCTCGAGAAGGTCTGGCTGTGTCTTTCCAACCAACCAACCCACGCCAAAAACGACTACTTCAACATGTTCTTCACTTCACCTTCCATCATCCAGAACATCGCAGTCGAGACTCGGCTCTCGTTCCCTCCTTCCCTCAAGGCTTTCATGGAAGGTGACAGACCAGACGACATCCAATTCTTCAAGTCATTGCCTACAGACTTCGACGATGAGTGGGCTATCTACGCCGTCACCATGGAGAAGCTCAACTGCAAGCCCAGAGTGCAGATTGGATCTGCCACTGCTGCCAGGTATGGTGCACCGTCTCGCGTCAAACACTACTACACGTTCACTCTGTTGCCTATCAATGTCGAGAAGTCTCTCGAGGAAGGCTACATCATCACTCACGTCGGCAAGATGTGTGGCGCTCCTATTCCCGGTTCTGCTGATATTCCTCTTGCCCGCCTGCTATTTGTAGCCGTGGAGGCCACCTTCTGCTACCTCTTCTGGACAATGAAGGCCTACATGTCAGACTATGGCATGGGCTTCACGTGTCTTTGGGACTGGCAAGGCTTAGCTTGGGATAGTCTCTCCAGCCACTCTGCGTTCTACGAAGGTATACGTAGCGAGTACAACCTCACCCAGGAACAACTTGTCGAGCACGCCGCCAACATGAAGGTCAAAGCCAAGCAGATTCACAATATCGGCAACAGTCACTGGCATCACATGAAGATGGAGACCGACTACGACGCATACATCACCGCCTCCATCGCTCGCAAGATGAAGTCCAGGGCCGCCAACCCTGGCCGTGAGATGGAGGTTGAGCGTGCTCGCCACAAGCGTGACCTCGAGGCAAAGAGGTTCTATTGCGACGACTGCAGTGAGGCCTTCACTACCGCCTACTTGCTCAAAACACACAAGACCAAGGATTCTCACAAGAACATGGCCAACGGTACGCCTGTTGTCCATTGCCGTCTTTGCAAAAGAGGATTCGGTAGCAAGAATGTCTTCACCAAGCATCTCAAGTCTCAGGATCACAACGACGTTGTTGTTGCTGCTCGTCTCGCTGCCACCACTGCTCGTCTCGCTGCAATTGCCGCCGACACTGCCGCCGCTGCTGCTACTTGATTTACAACTACGCAATCACTCCGCCTTGAGACACTGTCCGCTCAACGAGTGACTCGTTGGACGACGTTCAACTCAACGGAAGCTCCGTTCCTCTGGGGGTTCAATCTTCCGGGACATTTCTTGCCTGGTGGCTTATGTTTCTCTTCCCTCATGGCTTTCTTGGACATGTCTTTCTTTTCTTGCTTCCTCATGGGTGAGGAACAGTGATGGCTTATCCTGCACGGCTACTCTGGCTTTCACAAGACTTCTTCGTAACTAACATGAATAACTTTTGTACTGTTTAACTTTTTGAACACCTTGGCTAACTTCCTTCACGTACAACCCTGAAACAGCACGTACACCCCTGTAGGCTCAGTAGATTCGACTTGTGAGATCATTTCATCAGTGAGATGTTGTTTGGACGTCGTCCGGAACAACATCGCCGCGTGAATTGACTTGCCAGACCGACCCATTGGCTCTACCCTTCCTCTATGTAAACCCAGCTAACATTTACCAGGTATCCACTGATTACGACGAAGCCGACCGTTTGTACTTCGAGAACATCACTCTCGAAACCGTCCTCGATATCTACCAGCTCGAGAACTCTAGTGGTGTCATCCTCTCCATGGGTGGTCAGACTCCCAACAACATTTCTCTGCCTTTGCACAGACTCAACGTCAAGATTCTTGGTACCTCTCCCGAGATGATTGACTCCGCCGAGAACAGATACAAGTTTTCGCGTATGCTCGACAGAATTGGTGTCGATCAGCCTCAGTGGAAGGAGTTGACTAGCATTGAGGAGGCCAGAAAGTTCTGTGATGCTGTCACCTACCCCGTGCTTGTTCGCCCCTCATACGTTCTTTCAGGAGCTGCTATGAACACCGTTTACTCGGAGCACGACCTTGCCAACTACCTTAACCAGGCCGCTGAGGTTTCCAAGGATCACCCCGTTGTCATCACCAAGTACATCGAGGGTGCCAAGGAGATTGAGATGGACGCTGTTGCCCGTAACGGTACCATGATTGGTCACTTCATCTCCGAGCACGTCGAGAACGCTGGTGTCCACTCCGGTGACGCCACTCTCATCCAGCCCCCTCAGGACTTGGATGCCGAGACCGTCAGACGTATTGAGGAGGCCACCAAGAAGATTGGTGAGGCACTCAACATCACTGGTCCTTACAACATCCAGTTCATCGCCAAGGATAACGATATCAAGGTCATTGAGTGCAACGTCAGAGCCTCAAGATCCTTCCCCTTCGTTTCCAAGGTCACTGGTGTTGATTTGATCGAGTTGGCCACCAAGGCCATGACTGGTCTCCCCCTTCAGGAGTACCCCCCTGTCACCATGCCCGCCGACTATATTGGTGTCAAGGTTCCTCAATTTTCCTTCTCGCGTCTCTCCGGTGCCGATCCCGTCACCGGTGTTGAGATGGCCTCTACTGGTGAGGTCGCTTGTTTCGGTCGCACCAAGTACGAGGCTTATATGAAGGCTCTCGTTGCAACTGGCTTCCGTCTGCCCAAGAAGAACATCCTCCTGTCCATTGGTGCCTACAAGGACAAGCAGGAGTTGTTGCCTTCCATCGAGAAGCTCCACAAGCTCGGCTACAGCCTCTACGCTACCGCTGGTACCGCTGACTTCCTTGAGGAGCACGGCGTTCCTTGCAAGTTCTTGGAAGCTCTCCAGGACGACGAGCAGAGAACCGAGTACTCTCTGACCCACGCTCTTGCCAACAACTTGATCGACTTGTACATTAACTTGCCTTCAAGCAACCGCTTCCGTCGTCCTGCCAACTACATGTCCAAGGGTTACCGCACCCGCAGAATGGCCGTCGACTACCAGACCCCTCTGGTCACCAACGTCAAGAACGCCAAGATTCTGATTGAGGCCATTGCTCGTAATTACGCAATGGAAATCAGCAGCGTCGACTACCAGACCTTCGCTGACCACCCTTCGACCTCTCTTGAGGAACCTGTTGCTAAGAAGACTCCTACCCTCCAAGAGCTTCTTCACAACTCTCCTCTCAAGGGCAGAGATATCACCTCCGTCAACCAGTTCACAAGAAAAGAGCTTCATCTTCTTATGACTGTCGCTTCGGAGATGCGTCTTGGTGTCGAGCGTGACGGTGTCCTGGACATCCTGAAGAACAAGCTCCTGTGCTTGATGTTCTACGAGCCTTCCACCCGCACTTCATCATCCTTCGATGCTGCTATGAAGCGTCTTGGTGGCCAGTGCATCATGATCAACGAATCCCACTCGAGCACTAAGAAGGGCGAGACCCTGTCGGACACCATCCGGACTCTTGACCAGTACGGTGATGCTATCGTTCTCCGCCACCCCAGCGACGACAGCGCCGAAATTGCCGCCGACGCCGCCGACCACCCTATCATCAACGCTGGAAACGGTTCGCGCGAGCACCCTACCCAGGCTTTCCTCGACCTCTTCACCATTCGTGAGGAGCTCGGTACCGCCAACGGTCTCACCATCACCTTCGTCGGTGACCTCAAGTACGGCCGCACCGTCCACTCCCTTTGCGAGCTCCTCAAGCATTACAACTGCACCATCAACCTCGTCGCCCCCAAGCAGATCGAACTCCCCGAGAAGGTCCGCAGCGCCCTTCAAGGCCGCGGCCAGCTTGGTGTCGAGTCTCACGAGTTGACCACCGAGATCGTCGCTCAATCCGACGTCATCTACTGCACCCGTGTGCAGAAGGAGCGTTTCGAGGACCTGTCCGTTTACGAGCAGGTCAAGGACGGTCTCGTGGTCAGCGCCGCCACTCTCAAGCATGCCAAGAAGAACATGATCGTCATGCACCCTCTTCCTCGAAACTTGGAGCTCAGCCCTGAGGTCGACAACGACCCCAGAGCTGCTTACTTCAGACAGGTAAGTTTTGCAACTTCCCACTACCCAACACATTTACTGACAATTTTCACAGATGAAGTACGGCATGTTCGTCCGCATGGCTCTTTTGGCCCTCGTCATGGCCTCGTAATCAGGAAACACCTTGCATTACAAACTAAAAATGGGATAATTGGCGTTTTTCACTGTAGATTATTGGCTGGAAAGCGATTTTGGCGGACTTTTTCTTTTTGTATACAATCAACTAAACCTCACCTCAAATTTCATATTGAGGGAAAGTGACTCTTTTTACGTTCAGTTGGATCTAAATCATCACTGTTCGTCAAAATCTGTCAGTCTCACGTATTATTGAGCAGCTGGACTGCCCTTTACGCGTGTTATGCGTTACGTCATTTTATGTATATACCCATTTTTTTTTATTTTTCTTGTATATAGAGAAGTCATTTCAATTTGTTTTCATCGTCTTTTTTCGTCTTCTGTATTTTCTGTATTCTCATTCATCGCATACCGACGTACTACTGGTTTTTGGAGATGCAGTGTATCCAAGAACACCGGCTGTAAAGATGCAAGATATTTAGAGAGATTTGGTTGCTTGATGGGGTAGAGACGGGAAAATGCTGATTTTCTCGCATCATGATCTGGGATATAAATGCGTCTATGCAATCCAATGTGTAGAGGTATCCGAATACTCAAGACACGAGATGAGATGCTGATCAGAAAAATCAAAACAGTAGCCTCAGACAGGGATCGATTGAATGTAGTGAAGCTGTCTGGACCGTCTTTCTTGTGGGACCGGGGTCATTTGCCGTCGTAACCATACAAGTTTATGATGGTCTTTGGAAGGAACATATGCTAAAGGTTGTGATTTACTGATGTGAACATGGTTCAATGGTGTAGGCTGACTTTTAATTTAGCATCTGTATCCACTGAAAATGGAAGCTATGTGCTCTACCTAGTCGTCGTTTCTGCTCGAAAGTTGCTCGTGCATCTCGAAATCTATCCACTCCATGAGTTGGTTTTCTTGATGGAGAATCGAACCCAACTAGAACTAGAAATTCTGGGTGATGCCATCGAACTTCTTTCCAACACCCTCCAGGAGTCTCTCGCGCACAGCTATCCGCACCAGATTTTTGATCTGTGTCGCACGGTCTTCCGAAGTGGCATTCTTCATTCTCTCCTTGACGAACCGGAAGATCTCATCCCAGAAGAACCCTGACCAGTCCGATGTCAGGTGCTCTTCAATCTCGACCCCAAGAGGTTGCGTTCCACCGTTTGCGCGACGGAGAAGTTTCCACATATCGCGAATTTTGGCCTTGATTTGAGCAGCGATAAGACTATCGACGATTCTGGAAGTGCTAATCAAAAAAATTAGTTCCTTGTAGACTGCTTTGACGAGATCCAAGTACATACCCAGCAGTCTTTTCCTGCACACTCTCGAAGATGCATATCAGTTCGTCGCTGGCGATCTCACTAGCAACAGAAGCCTTGGTATCCTCACCGCTAGATGTAGCGGCGTCGCGTAGCTGAGTTGCGAGGATGCCAGCACGCTTGATCTGCTCATTGATATCGAGGCGAGGTCTCTTGTTGGACTCATCGGTGGATGCATCGGATTCAGAGCGCTTCGACATTGTGATCGATCGATTGGAGGGGCTCAAAAGGTCGATAGTCGAAGGGAACGTGTTATTGTGTGAGAGATTCGAGTAAAGACGTGAACTAAATGCAGATTGGCAGACGCGTTAGTAGTCGAAGACATATATTGTGCCGATAGGTCGATGTGAAGGAAAGGGCGAGATAGAGTAAAGTAAAGGCCACAAACGAAGAGGTTAAAAGTCACAGTTGGTTGTGCCGTCAGAGCGTATGATGGAGTTGATCTGACGTGAGGAAGGCACGATTCAGAAACAGACAAGAAAGCCGAGAAGGCAGTTACCTGCAAAAGTGAAGTCAAAAGCTATTCGCAAAGCAGCAAGCGCGTTATGGTGTTATGACTCTTCCTTCCTTCCATCACTAGCAAAAAAGTGGAAGCATCCTGCCTCCGATCAAGTGTGAGCTCCATCCATGACTTCATCGACGATGGCAAGCATGTTGCGGTTCACGACCAGCCTGAAGGCAGCCTTTGTTTCTGCTCCGATCTTCGCAGGTATCTCTTTGCTCAGCGCCCCTTGCACCTTCTCAGAAACGATATCGACGACTCCCTCCTCAATGTCACGTCTCTTGACCTCTATCCAATCACACAGATCACTGCCTGAGTCATCCCCCAGATCGCGTCTCTTGTGGGACTGTTTCTCAAACACCTCGAACCAATGCTGGGCTTCAGCAAGGATCGTAGCGTTGATGAAGCCGTCCACGGTATGGTTTGCCCTAGCTGATGTCAGTTGTGCTTCTCAACCGTGGTATAGTACAGCCCACGTTTTGATGCTCTTCTCGAGAGCAGCAGTAGAAGTGACCATAGCTTCGGCTTTGGCGATGTGATGCATGATTTCCTCGCGGCGGATAGTATGACCCCACTGGAGTGTAGACTTTTGAGACTTGAGAGCATCCAACAGAGTCGTGGCGGTCTTCTTGACTTCTGAGATACCAGCGTCGAGATTCAGCCGGGTCTTTTTGATTGGAGATGGAGCACCAGCTATGTCGTCGATACCAGGGCGTTTTGACATTGTGATGGCAGGACATAATTGAGAAGAGGAGGGTGAAATTTGGAGAGCAAGAGATTGAGGTGTCACCCGGAGGCCCAAGCCAGGAAGTCGCGATTGCCTCAAAACAGAAACTAGAATGGCATGTGATATCCAAATCTGGGAGTAGCCCCTGCCCTCCCGTCCGTCAAGACCTTGCGCGTTCACTTCAATAGCCTTTCACATAGTTGATGCTCCAGATCATTATCAGAGGCAATCACGCACGCAGGGTCGGGATCAAAACGCAGAGTCTCATCTCTGGAGCCAACTCCTTTCCTTAAGAGCATCGTCGAAAGCGACATCTGCTATCCCTAGCTATGTCAGTTCCAAGTTAGTTCAAGACCACTACCCGCGAGAAATACATCACAACAACATAAAGAACCAAAAAAGAATCACAGGTCTGATGGCTGGGGAAATGTTCACTCACCTCGTCTTCTCCCCATCGCCGTCACCTCTCTCCCTCTTTGAGCAAACCCTCTCTCCTCCTCCTCCTCCTCCTCCTCCTCCTCCTCCTCCTCC